>NW_015387482.1:84224-95573 GCF_001527695.2 Protobothrops mucrosquamatus | reverse complement strand
ATTTTTAACAATTTTAAAGTTTCAGGGGATTTTTAAGGATAATTTTAATTGATCGGCCTGTTTAAATATTTCTTTTTAATTCGGCTTTTAATTATTGTATTTGTATTGTAGTTTTTACGAGGCTGTTAGCCGCCCTGAGTCCCATGAGGAGAAGGGCGGGGTATAAATTAAATTATAAATAAATAAATAAATAAATAAAAAAGGCTCTATGACTATCTCCCCCGTTTCCAGATCATTTTGCCACTGGCCAGAGACAAAAATCAGATCCAGTGTGTGACCTCCTATGTGAGTGGGTGCATGAACTAATTGGGTCAAGTCCATGGTTGTCATGGAGGCCATGAACTCCCGAGCCACTGCCGACGTTTCGCCCGCCGATGGCAGGTTGAGATCCCCCATGACTATCAGTCTGGGGGTCTCCACCGCCACCGCGGCTATACTCTCTGTGTGGGTGTTTCATACAGTACGTATGTGTGAGAGAGAAAGAATGTGTGTGTGCTTGTGTGTGTGTGTCCATCCATCATGTTCCTTCATTTTTGGCTAAGCAAAGTTATGCCAATTGCAAAGCAAAGAATAAAAAAATAATTAAAAAATTAAATGACTTAAGGAAAAGAAAGGAAATATAGTAAAGCTTAGTTTATACAAACACCATTCACTATACTTCTCGGTACCTTTTCTTCTTGAAAGCTATCCCTCCTGTATTTTATTTTATTTTATTTTTATTTAATTAATTTTAATTTTATTTCATTTTATTCCTCGACTGCCCATCTCCCTCTGCAAAGCAACTCCCGCCATTTTCTTCGTCACTGCCTTTCATTTTTTGGATGGTGATTTTCTCGTTCAAATTGCTATCAGTTGTTGCTATCAGTTGTGCAAGGGAGCTTAAGATATTATGTTTAAAATATCCCCTTCACCCCATACATTTTCCAGACTAACACTATGGTAGGTAGGCACATTGGAAAGATTAGAAGAAGCAGCAGGAAGATTGGCTGTGAGGAGTTAACTCTGATAGAAATCTGAGTGTGTGGGGAGGTATTTAGTTTTTAAAGGGAAGGTAACAGCATTTCTTAGAATTGTTTGCTTTGATCACATAAAGCAGAACAAGGGAGAAGAGATGATGAAATGATGGATCATAGATGAAAATTGATGGAACAAGAATAAAAATGCTTACAATAATTGCTGGCTGATCAGCATTTGGGACAAATTTTGAAATAAAGAGGGGATAAGGGTTGTAAACGTGAAGGTGAGTATTAGGATTGATGGAAAATAAACAAGTAATTAAAGAACAGATAGATTTGAGAAGATAGATTAAGTGCATTGAGAAGGATAAGTTAAAAGCTAATACCTGTAAGTGCTCCAGTCTCTCCTTCAGGGATTTCAACATTCTCTCCATCTGATGTATTGCAGCAGATGCCTCATTGGGTGGATCTTCCATAGCATTAGCCTGAGCAGATGTAGATCCCTTGTGAGAAGAATCATGAGCGTTGTGCCCGACCTGTGGTTCATGGTTCCCTGGTTCTGCAGTCTGATGATGCTCATTCTCTTGGGCATGGTGGCCTTCATGGAGATCTTGATGGCCAGTGTCACGGTGTCCCCTATGGCCATCTTCATGGTGAGACTGGTGGGCATCCTCATGATGTCCCCTTTGGCCATTGTCATGATGGCCCCGATGCCCAACTTCATGATGGCCGTGCTTATGGTTATGATTCTCTTCCTGATGATTTCCATGATGTTCACTATGCCTCCGGGAATGAGTTTCACAGCGGCTCAGCTTGGCTGTCAGTTCTCTCATGGTCTCCCTCTGGTCAAGGATCATTTCCTTTTGATGCACCACTGTCTCCCTCAGATGCAGGATGGTTTCCTTAGCTTCTTCTAGAGTCCCCACCCAATGGCCATTGCCTGCACCATTAGCTGCGCCTCCATGTCGTTGATGGCCATTTGAATGGCAACCACTATCCATATCCAATGGCATAGGACTGCAGATAAATTTAGGTAAACCATGTTCAGAGGCTATCACTAGTGGGGAAAAGACGAGACAGAGCAAGGTCCAGTGCATTGTGATCACCAAAGGTGGGATGTTTAGTGGATGGGAAAAGGGTAGGAGCGGGGATGGAAATGGGCTGGGCAATTCAGGATAGATTAGATAGCCACAGAAGCAGATGATAACTTCCAAAAAGGCGAAGTCTTTAGAGCTTGAAGAATCCTATTGTACAACAGATTTCAATCCTGCATCCATTATCCAGATCTTCTCTTAGATAGCCAATAAAATTCCACCAGAAGAAATTCAACCTCTGTCAAGAAGGAGATACAAAGGTCTTTGACAGGAGAGAAGATACTCTAGATGAAGCTCTTCAAGTCATGTTTGGTTCACCAGGTCACCAAGCCTTCAATACCCAGAATGGCTGGTTCCATTGTCTCAGAAACTGAAGCTTTTCCTCCTTCCCAAATATCAATTTCTTGCTTCTCAGCAGAGCCAAACTGCCAGCAGACATCCAGACACTATAGTCAGGTGGGTTTTGAACTTTTCCTGCCTTTCCTTCCTGTCTAATTTTCCAAATCCACTGGTGATGAGGAGCAAAGCATCGTTTCCCTTGGCGACTGAGAAATTAATGGGCTTAAAGTGTTACAGCAAAGCTTTTGCCTTCACCACTGCCTACTGTCTCCTCTCTGTTGCTAAGGCTTCTAGCCTGGCAGCCTACATATAACCCCTCCTGAGAAGCTAAAGCTTCACTCAGAAGAATTAAGGTATCAGCCAAGAAGAAATAAGCTAAATCCAAGCTATGAAATTATTCCTATTGTTCTCTTCTAATGGCAATTATTTACCCAGAGTGTATCACTTCCAGCTGGATTTAGAGTACATGAAACTTCAACAATAATAGGAAGGACAATTGTGCCAAGTAGGTAAAACTCACACATACCTCTAATGCATAGCTAGATGATCTACAGATAGACCGTGCCTTTCCATCCAAGGGCCTAATCAGATAATTTCAACTATATGAAAAACACAAAGCAATCTGAACCAAAATATAAACATTACATTCCCAATATTAAATTAGTGGTACATTTATCACAATTTATTCCAGTGTCCCAAGGCTTGGGAAGTTCAGGACACCTCCAACATGGTATTTCCTTTGAAAGCAAGAGTTTTTATAGTGTTTTTGTAAATATGAGGAAAAATCTATATTTCAGCAGTCTGAGAATAGGGAACCTGGCCCACAGGTGAGTCTGTGCTTGACAATAGTCCTGATGACCATTTCAATGTAGGCTTAGAAACTGTAGGTCTTAGAACAGGGGTGTCAAAGTGCCGGCCCGCAGGCCGGTTGCATCATGCAGAGGCTGCACCCACCCCAGCTCCGGCAATGCAAAAAAAGTCACAATACGTCGTGACACATATTGACCCCCATGTCTTAGAAGCTCTTCTACCAAGTTTTGATTTCTCCTATAAGAGACAATTTATTCACCCATATTGATAGTTTGCATTTTCCCCTCTACATTTCCTAACTAGTAGATTGAACCACTGAACGCTAGAATTAATTTAAGGTTGAAGGACTATTAACCCACGAGTTTCATCCGTTCTAAATCTAGATGTAAGTTAGGCCATATGCTGGCTTGTCTGCAATGTTACTTATCTGATTGTAGAGCAAAGTAGAGCGATGGAAAATGTAGTCCTTCAACCAGCCTCCCAATTTAAAATGAAAAGACTCCCAATCTAGATTAGGCCATTGGGCATTTATAATAAAGAAAATGAAAAATACAGATTGGAATGGAACAACACTTAATGTGTGTTTCTTTAGTTTAATCTTTGTTTCTACTGCAAAGAAATGACTGAAGAGTATAATGGTATGAAGGAATATCTAGGAATCCAATTGCTTCTTTCTGGGACCTGCGCCCAAATAAATCTCTACAGCAGAGCAGCGTAAATTAAATCATAGTAATTTGTTTTCATTGAATGTAATGTGATTCAATTCTCACTAACTTAATCTGGATTTAATCATAATCCAGTTTTAACATACAAGTACCCTCTTAGGATCAATTTAACATCTAAGATTAAATATAGACCAGAAACAGGAATCATGAAGTGCAGAGATATTTCTCTTTTAAAATCCATGCTACCAGGCCATTTAAAAAGTGGAATCTTTTAGTAAAATCCAACAACTATTCAGAATTTTGAATTTGTGACAAGCAATGACCTTATTGTATTAATATGAATACAAATTTACTTTTGAGGGACTTTTAAAAAGAAACCTATTGCTTTTTCATGAAAAGTGTAATCTTTTATATTTTGTTCCCTCAATGTATTTTTGCCTCCAGTTGAGACCATTAATATGCATCTCACAAATCACCATATATATTTATGGTGATATATATATATTTAATCTAGACATCCAGGCTTGGAAAATACAGCATCCAACCTCAGCAGTTACCTATCAACTTATTGTCTTCAAATTATTCTAGGTAAAAAATAATGCTAATAAATAATTATAGTCATGTTCTTCCTGGTTTTGGCTACTCAATTACAGTGAATGGTTTGACATTTTCTTGTCTCTCAGAGCCTAAGGCTCCACATAGTTTGGTCCAAAACACATCTTCAGCCTCAGGATCTTCGGGCCAAGTAAGGTAGCTCTCTTGTTTAATTAGTTTCCTTAGGCGATGATATGGAGACAACCTAGAAAATAACGAAAGGATTGGGATTTTTTTTTATTTTCCCCATCTCAGACACAAGAATAGACACAAAGAAGTGTGTAAGGAAAAGACACCCTGGTCCACACCCAAGCCAACTGTGAGGGAGACTTCTAAACGTAAAAGGAAAGCAACTGCTCGCTTCTGTTGTTCTGGTAGTGAGTGGGATGCCATCTTGAATAGATATTGTAGACCAGTATTTCTCAAACTGCAACTTTAAGAAATGTGGACTTCAACTCCCAGAATACCCCAGCCAGCATCCTGGCTAGGGCATTCTGGGATTTGAAGTCCACTTTTCTTAAAGTTGTTGAGTTTGAAAAACACCACATAGATTTTTCTTCCACCACAAATAAACACATTTATCGCTCTTCTAAAGCCATCTCCAAACTGGTTATTATAATCCCCATATCAAGTGGCAGGAAAAAAAATTCCATAAATTAATGATCACTTAGGTAAAGATTTTTATTGTTGTCATCATTCATGTCCAATCACTGGGTGACCTCAAGTTGTAGCATAGTCTCTCAAGTAAACACCTTCCCGAGGCACTTGGGCTGTAATTCCCAGAATTCTTGTCCCAAAGATGCTTTTTCAAAAAGCAACTGACTTTATTTTTCCTTGAAGACTTTTCATCTGATCATTAGCACTGAAAGGATTGTCCTTTCAGCAGCTGCAAGAAAGTTCCACACCCCTTTGTACTATTCAGGGGAACCTGAGGGCACAGATAAACCTCCAAGTAGCCTCAGTGAGAAAGAGTGCTAATGACCAGATGACTGCAAGGAATATAAATCCTTTCATCCTCCACCATTCAGTCAGAACTGAAGAAGCTTCTTGGATGAGAAGCAAAACATCTTCAAGGAAAAACAAAGTCTAGTTGCCTTTTGAAAAAGGACCTTTGGGACAGCCATGACCTGGATGACTGAGAAACTCCTTAGACACTATGTACCTGGAGAGTACCAGGTGAAAAATCTGACCTAGCATATAGTAAGAGGAAATTTCTATCTAGTTTTCTCTGCTACATCCTCTTTCCATCTTTAGTCAAAACGATGAGGACTACACCAGATGGCCCAGCAGGACAGGTGGTTGGGGAAAGCTTTATCATAGAAGCATAAGGCTAGAACGGTACTTGGAGGTTTTCTAGCCCAACTCCCTGCCCAAGGCAGGAGCCATGTGGCTCTCTTTTTTCATTATGGAAAGAGTTAAGATATTTCCTGCTCATTCTTCCTTATTCCAACCTTCTGCATCCTAACTGCACTCCTCATACCACAAATCTTTTCTTCCCACTAAAATATAAGCAAATGAAACTCCTGCTTTATATGACAATCTTTTTAAGACCGCCTTCGTGTGGATGATCAACTGTCCCTACTCACCTGTAGTTCAGAATTTCTTCCTTAAAGACCACCACCAAAGGGTCACGTCCATGATAGCAGATATTGGAACAGGCAAGTTGAATTTCTAAAGCACACCATTCACTCTCCAAGTAATTTCTGCTCACCACACACAAGGTCTTACGGCTTCTGCTTATTCCATTCTGCACGTTATCTATATAGTATTGTCCAGGGGCAAAATCTCTAGGCCCAAAATAAAACCGGAAGCAGGGTTCATGTTGTTTTTCCAGCTTTTCCAGAATATTATCAGTCACCCATTTGTAGTCATGACTACAGCAGGAGATGTAAGCATCATATTGGTAGTCCCATCCTTTGGGGTGCAGCTGGCTGTAGCCCCAACCTCTGAGGAGATAAAAAGCATATCGGAAAGTCCAGCCTAACTTGGCATAGACCAAAGATGGAAGCAGGAACAAGAGGGTGGTAACTGTGGCAAAGGTGCCCGAGTCAGGAGTCACTTCCATGGCAACCCCCTTTGCTGGTGACTTCCTTTTGGGAGCAATTGCTGAATTAGGCAAGCGCCCCTGGTGGAATTCCATTTCTCTTGCAGTTTGTGATTTGTGTGGATACCCCCGGTTAGTCTCCCCGTCTGGAGCACTATCTGTCATATGTGAATACTGTGGATACCCCCGGTGTGACTCCCTGTCTGGAGTGATTATGGATGTGTGGGATGATCCCCTATCCAATGAATTCCTATTTGGAGCACTTGTGGAACCTTGGGATGAATCCCAAGCAGCCTCTGTAACAGCTAGTGAGGGCCTGTTAGGCCTGGAAAACTCCTCCCCCCCCCACCAGAGCAGAGCCAGGAGCGGAAGGGTGAGAGTCCAGTCTCCAACGCAGTTGGTCTATGTGCCTGCGAAGAACACGGCCGTCCCCCAGGGCAACTTCGTAGGACTACGGCCCCGAGACCTTGCAGACCACAGCTGTGACCCAGAGATGTCCAGGCCCATAGTTTCTTGCCCAAACTGGATCACCCACCTGGAGTCTCCTAGGTGCCTGCGGTTGTGACACCTGTGAAGCCACCCGGTCAGGGTGCAGCCTGTCCAGTTTAGTAATAAGGCGGCGACCCCAGCGGAGTTCAGCAGGGCTCTTCCCTGTAGCTGTGCATGGTGTGGTGCGGTGTGCAAGAAGGAAATCTGCTAACCTGTGATGCCAGTTACCATAAGTCAGTTTCTTGAGAGCATCTTTAGTGGTGCGCACCATTCTCTCCGCCAGTCCGTTGGAGGATGGATGGAAGGGAGCCGATGTCGCATGCCGGATCAGGTTGGCTTGAAGGAAAGCCTGAAACTCAGAAGATGTAAATTGAGGACCATTATCAGAGACCAGAACATCTGGAAGACCGTGTGATGCAAAAATTCCTCTCAACACCTGGATGGTCCTGGCAGTAGTAGTGGAGGAAACAGGAACAACCTCTAGCCACTTGGAATGGCTATCAACAACAACCAGGAAGAATTGCCCCTGAAAGGGCCCAGCATAATCTATATGCACTCTAGACCATGGGGTTTGAGTTTCCTCCCACCTATGTACTGGGGCCTGAGGCATTTCAGGCCGTGACTGTTGGCACACTTGGCACCCATGCACCTGGGCCTCGATGGCTTTATCTAGCCCAGGCCACCAAAGAAGGCTGCCCGCAAGCGCTTTCATCCTGACTATACCAGGATGTCCATCATGCAGAGAGATCAGGATTCTAGATCTCAATGAGGCTGGGATCACTACCCTGCTACCCCATAACAGGCAACCCTTGAAAGTGGAAAACTCATGCTTCTTGTGCCAGAAGCTTTGAAACTCAGTATCTGGGCACTTGTCAGGCCAACCTGACAACACCCATGTTAACACGCGTGTAAGCGTGTGATCAGTGGCAGTTTCTGCAGCCACGTCCCTAGCATTGAGGGGAGACTCAGGCAACTCCTGAATGGAGAGAATATTAATAGCTGGAGCAGGGTCTGGCTCTAATTGGTTCAGGGGTAATCTGCTCAGGCCATCTGCATGGCCCATTTCTTTTCCAGGTTTGTGAACTAATGTGTAGTCATATGCTGACAGGAAAATGGACCATCTCAGCATACGAGGATAAATGATATGTGGGGTCTGTTTGTTAGTGGTAAACAAACCCAGCAAAGGCTTATGGTCAGTATAGACCATGAAATGGCGGCCATATAAGAAATCATGAAATTTCTTTATGCCAGCCACTATGGCCAAGGCTTCCCTGTCAATTTGAGCGTAATTTCGCTCTGCAGAAGACAGAGTCCTTGAGTAATAGGCTACAGGGACCTGTGTCCCATCAGCCTTCAGATGGCTAAGTACAGCCCCCACCCCATAAGGAGATGCATCACATGCGATGCACACAGGCAGTTGCTCATTGAAATGCGCCAACACAGCATTAGAAGTGAGCAAGGCCTTAACCTAATTGAAACTCTTTTCATGGACTTTAGTCCACTGCCACAGAGCCTGCTTGTCTAAGAGCCTGTGTAATGGCTCTGCCACTGCAGCTTTGTGTGGGAGAAATGCATGGTAAAAATTTAAGAGCCCCAAGAAGGCTTGCAGCTCACTCTTGGACTTCGGGCTTGGGGCCTGTTGAATAGCTTGTAGTTTAGCTTCAGCAGGGTGAATGCCTTGAGCATCAATCCTGAAACCTAAGAAGTCAGTGGAAGTGACTCCTATCTTACATTTATCCTGCTTTAGCTTAAGGCCTGCTTTTCGAAAACGAAGAAAGACAGCCCTTAACCTTTCTGCTAAATTTTGAGATGACTCCCCAGCAATGAGGACGTCATCAAAGTAGGGACAGACCCCAGGAATACCTCGAAGTGTGCTCTCCATGACACTTTGGAATATGCCAGGGGCTACATTTACCCCAAATTGCAGTCTTTTTACCTTGAAGGCCCCCCTGTGAGTTACAATAGTCTAGGCCTCTGCAGCTGCCTCATCAACAGGTAGCTGTTGATAGGCCTGTGCCAGGTCAAGTTTCGCAAAAATGCGCCCCCCCCTTGAGTGAGGCCAGAATGTGGCTTACAACAGGCACTGGATAAGCGTGCTGTTGCAACGCCTTATTCAGTGTGCACTTATAGTCTGCACATATACGTATTTCCCCATTAGCCTTTAGAGGCGTTACTATGGGGGTTTCCCATGGACTAGAATCCACAGGTTCTAAAATGCCCTGCTGGAGCAATTTGTCCAGTTCAGCATCTATCTTACTTTTGAGGGCAAAAGGTACCCTTCTAGGCTTGACCCTGATGGGCGTGATAGTTGGGTCTAATCATAGCGCAATGGGGGGCCCCTTGTAGGATCCTAGCTCTGAAATAAACACATCTGCAAACTCCTTGCAAACCTCTGCAAGGCCCAACATTTGCAAGTTGTGCAGCCCAGTTACCTGGATTCCCAGAGCCTCGAACCAGTCGAGTCCAATAAGACTCGTACGTTCACCCCCAACTACCACCACATCTAGGAAACCTTCAAAATCCTTATGCTGTACCTTGAGTGTGGCCTCCCCCTTTACACAGACCTTAGAATTTTGAAAATCAGTGAGTATTAGATTCGATGGCCTGAGTTTAACTCGAAGGCCGCTACTGCTGCAAATCCTTTTGAAGGTGTTAATTGAAATAATTGAGAGAGTGGACCCTGTGTCCAACTCCATCACTAAGGGAACCCCTTGCAACCTCACGTTAATGGAAAGTTTCTTCTTAAGGGGCTTGTGTGTCCCTGTCTTCAGAATACTCCTGCGCGATGTGCAGAAACCCACCCTGTGTTGGCTGGGGACCCTGGTACCTTTCTGAAGCAATTCTTCCCGAGGTTGGACCTTCTGGCGACCCAAACAGACGGAGGCGATGTGGCCTTGCCTGCCACACGCCCTGCAAATGGCGGAGCGGAACCTGCAGTCAGCTCGCTTGTGGCGTCCTCCACACCCGAAGCATTGAAGAGATGCTGGGGCCTTGTCCGGACGTCCCTTCGGCCTCCTCTCAGCTGGCTAGTGAAGTCTGTCCACCTCCTCTTCAGGATCCGCTTCTGATCCTTCTCGAGCGTCCTTTTGATGGACGGTAGCTGTGTCTGGAGGGTTCCTGGCGAGCCGCATGGCCTTCACAGCCCCACCTGCTGCTTCCTCAGCTGCCACCTCTCATAACGCATCTTGGAAGGAGACATCTTCTTTTGCAAAAATCTTCTGTTGTAAGTCTCTGCTTCTTAAGCCACATACGAAGCGATCTTGCAGCCTCTCTTCCAGATCCTTGAACTCACAAGGCCTGGCCGCTTGCCTTAAGGCAGCAATAAAGTCCGCAGCAGATTCACCCGGCCTCTGGTCTCTCTGCTCGAACGCGTGCCTCCAAGCAATGATGGATAACTTTGGCTGGAAGTGTTCCTTCAACATCTTTTTCAAGTCAGCATATGTTACTGACTCCAGAGGTGCAGGGGCCACCAGATTTTCTGCGATGTCAAAAGCTTCTTTTTTTTTTTAATAGAAATTTTTATTAATTTTTCAATTAAAACAACTAATACAAATGATGCCTCTATATACACCAACAAACAATAAAAATACTCAAAACATTTTCAGATACACTCGGCAGTCCCCGCCTTGCCTCCACCCTCATCCACTTTACCTCTCCTTCCTCCCCCTAAACCCACAACCTCTCCTCCTTTTCTTACCACTTCTCTACATCCCCTCCACATTCTTAACCACCTCGTCGAGTGCAGCTTGGGGTACCAGCCGAGTATATCCTCTTATTAATACAATTCCATTATATACCTATAATAATTGAATACATCAAATATAATCTCCCCCTAATCACCTCCCCTCCCCGACTTCCCAGAACTAACACACTCCTAAAACAATCAGTTATATAAGAAAAAACTTTAACTCGAATAATAAAAAAAAACCAAAAATTATACTATTTTAACACCAACACTCATATATAATTATCCTTCTTCCCCCAGTCCAAATATCTAAAAATTAAACTTTACCATTTCTCATTATAATAATTCCATTAAATACAGAAATTAAATCCTTTAAAATAATATAAATATATATCATTAATCATCTACTTCAAAACATTCATATAAATTCATTCTTCTTATTTATAATCTAATCCAGAATTTTAAAAATATAAACTTCAAAGACAATCCTTAAAAAAAACTTTAACTCAAATAATAAAAAACTCTATTTTAACACCAAAACTCATAATATAATATAGTTATCCAACTTCCCCCAATCCAAATATCTAAAGATTAAACTTTACCATTTCTCATTACAATAATCATAAATCCTTTATAATTATATATCATTAATCATCTACTTCATTCATCTTAT
>NW_015387482.1:76498-83688 GCF_001527695.2 Protobothrops mucrosquamatus | reverse complement strand
GCCATTTTCTCTCACTTTAAATCACCACAAAATAAAGAAGATGTTAGTATATTTCAGAGTCAAAGTCACAAACAGTCCACTGTAAATCCAAACCTCCTGTTTAGTTCCGTCTGCTTAAAATTTAAGTCCAAATACCTTCCAACAGCAGAGGTGGGAGCTGCATCTGGCTTCGCTCCAAAGGAATAGGAGCGAAGGCGTCTTGGGGCGCAGAGACCGTCCAGACTCCGGGCGAGCTAGCATCTCTCAACCCCGATTATAACAAAACCGGGGTGAGAGGAAGCTCGAGCCCTATCCGGACTTACTCACCCCCCCCCTCTTTGCCCGAGGGATGAGGTTCCGAGCCGAGAGACAGCTAACGAACGCTGTCTCTTCAGGCTTTGACGCGCTCCCAGACGGGCGGCTAACAAAAGCCGCCATGCGATGCAGCCTGTCACCACCGGAAGTCGCGATGTCAAAAGCTTCTTGTCCACAGGCACACAAAAGAGTTGCTGCCTTCAGGCCGTCTTCTCTTATCTGATTTACTCTAAAGTAGTTCTCCACCCGTGCTACGTAGGAATTCCATCTCTCTGGGTGGGAGACATCAAAATTAGTCAAGCGGCCAATCTTCGACATCATAAAGTTTACGACCTTCACCAATCGCCTCCTCTGCAAGCTGATGTTTGGGAAAGGGTCCTTTAGCCGAGCTCACCCCCCAGCGACGCTGTACTGGCAGGCTGAGACGCTGATGCAGACGCCGTCTTCCCCCTCGTCAGGACTTCCTGGGTGAGTCCTTAAATCTTTTTCTTAGGCTTACAGAAGATCCCACTTTCATCGCCAGTGTTAAATTCTTCATTCGCGTGAGAATGATGAAGACACATGGTGACAAGTAACAACACTTTATTCTCCTTCTCCAACACCCAAGCAAGCTGCAAACAGGCACGCAGGCCTTTTATAGGTTTCCAACCCCCAGTCAGTCCAGCCAATAGGAATCCTTCTTTCTTCACGCCTTGCGCATGCACACAAGGCTGGCGCCGCTCTGTCTGGTCCCAGGCAGCTTTTAGAATGCCCGGGACCATTTGCAACATTTCTGGGCCTGCTGAGTTTCCTCATAAGGCCCAGGACACAACAAAAACCATGAGACTTTTGAAGAAAACTATGAAAATTATTCTAGCTAATGTCCCCCAAATTACAGTTGTTGCTTTGTTCTGGAAATTAAACAGCTGTAATTTCCTCCCTGTTCCTGGGTGAGTTTCAGAATGAAAAGGGTCACCCTAGTTAAAGCCACACTCAACTCTAAAATTGACCTTCCTTATGGATAAAGAAGTTCATTGACCCATCTTGGGCTACACAGGAGAATATCACTTGTCTCCTGAGGGTAACCAGCTGATTGAGCTTCATGAAAATTACAGGTCTGGTTAGGCTGGATCAGTGAACAGGTGCACAGGTGAAATCAGAGCTGTTAAGGGGCTATTTTGCTTTTACTCAGGGCTGCAATCCAGATTAAAGGATCCCTAAATGATGGCTGCCCAGCCTTTACTTGAAGAGAAACAACAAAGGGGAAACTGAGTGATTACTATGAAAATGTTTCTTCTAACATTGAACTGAAATTTGCTGTCCAAAGACATGTGTATTATTCCAGTGTGTTTTGGGACAATAGATGACAAGCTCTTGCCATTTTTATATGACAGTGCAGATATTTGAAGAGAGCTATTTTATGGCAGCATTTAAAATGAACGAACAGGCACCCCATCACACAGCAACAAAAATCACAATCCCCCCGCAAGAAACCGGACCACGTCTCAACAACCACAGCCAGCCAGCCAAACAACCTGAAACCAGACCATGACTCAGAGGCAACCAAACGAACAAACACCATTTGCATCACACAGACGATACTTAAACACCAAAGACTATGGCCCAGCAACAACACCAGCCAATCAAACAGCCCAAAACCAGACCATGACTCAGAAACATCCAGACAAATAACACTCACACCAATTTACATCACACAAAAAGGTATTTAAAGGCCAGTGCTCTGACAGATGAGCACAATTCAAAGCACACTGAAGATGTCCCCCCCCCAATGGAGACGAAATATTTGAAGCCAAATCGCCAAGCTTGGATATCAAACCAACAGCCCAACTATCAACCTGAGCTACTAATATTCAAACACCTTACAGAGCTATTTTATATTTATAAAGTTTTCAGACTATTTTTAGATAACTTGATTAGATTTTTTTTTTAAAAAAGATAAAACTAACTGGAGCTTACAGATTATAACTGAAGTGGATGTTTCCTTATCTACCATCCTGCCCTAATACCATGTTGATTGGAGCTCCCTCAATCTGTAGGAAAAAAACCTCCTGTGGTCAAATACAAGCTGATGTAGAAATGCAGTTATATTCTTGAGTCATAAAGAAAGAAAAACAAAACAAAACAGGATTAAAAAGAAGGCACAAAACCATTCCACAGTTAACCATTAGATCAGAGTTCCCCAACATTTCTGGCTCTGTGGACTGGCAGGTGGGGAGAAGAGGGGATGGTTCCACGCGAGCGGCCAGCAAGCATGCATGCAGCTCCACTTGCACAAGCAGCATGCATGCACGCCTGCCACTCACTTAAATGGAGTGCCCGCATGTGCTCGCCCACTGCTTGCGCAAGTGAGGATGCATGTGTGTGTGCTCGCCGGCTGTTTCCACAGCCATGGCCCACAGGTTGGGGACCCCTGCATTAGATGGACTCAATGGTATTATGATGTTGTTGCATCAGCTATTATTAGAAATTTTATATGCTGTCCTCAAGCTTGAAAATCACCCGAGGCAGTTTCTTAAAAAAACCCCATAAAGCAAGGAACAACCTGGTGCAATAAGATCCATCATAAAGCAAGCAGTTCAACAAACCAAGTGAGAAAAGTGCTGATCCCTGAAAGCAAAGATGGATAAAGTAACCATGGATAAAGCATTAACAAAACAGATATTAACTAGAGAGGAACTAGATTCAAGATTCTCCCAAGCCACATCTGAGATTTTACTGGACTGCCTGCTCCATTGATATTTCAGACTAGTATGCACTTCTGTTTTAAGGTTTAGCAATCAATGTTTCTCCAGCCACTGTGGATTATTCAACAAACCATGGCTTAGTGTTATGTGAGTATTGCTGCTATTAAGCTACTGTTAGGTTTTGCTCCCAAAGGTCTGGTTTTGATGGTAGCATCCAAGGGGAGCCTCCTTGATTAATGTTTTCAGTAACTAGGAGTTTTTTTGATTAATGTTACCAGTAGATTAAAATGTTTTTGAAATAACTAAAACAAGCTCTCCATGAGGAACGTAGAGTCTGATAAGAACTGGTTCAAACTTGCCAAAGATGAGGATTTTTTCCCATAGGTATATTAACTTGAACTTTAGTTATTTGCAAACATTGTGAGAACCACACCTCCGGAATATGAAGATAAGTATTAACATAATACTAATATGAATATAGAATATTGTAGGGTACTATGGAATGTTAACCTGCTACATACTAAAGTTACTGAGCATGTGTGCTACATCAGCATGTGTAAAACAGTGTTAACCAATGAAATAACTCATTCCAATCCCAATATGTTTGAACTGTATATAAAATAAATCTCCACCTCTTTTCCATGAGTGCTTCTCTCTACTTGTGTAAATGAATAAAGAGATTTTAATCTACTTTTCCAACTCGGGTTTTATTTGGGCAAGGCACACCAGGCTAATAGATCTGCTGACGTTTATGACTAACGTCCAATTTCTTTGGGATGCTTCCCCCGCTCATTTTTGATAGTTACTCTGAGCATGGGTGTTTTCTTGCAGATGTTTCATTACCCTACTAAGTAACTTCATTAGTGCTGGAAGGGGGAGAGTTGACTTTAGGAAGAACTGTTGTGCTAGGTGTTCTGTTCTGTGCATTGGTAAGGCATTGAGACGAGGCAGGAGTAATAACAGCTGCTACTTTATTAAAGCTTCAATAGAACCTCAACAGAACACACACAAGATGGCGCGGATCCCTTTTATACCCTTTTGCAGGGACAGCATCAGCCAATGAATGCAACGTATTTTCCCGCTTTGCACGTGCGCAATTGGCTGTCTGGCCCGGGCAGCCACGTGGTCTGCCCGGGTCTCTCTGCAGCTTCCTGCACCTGCTCTGTCAATCACAGGCCCAGGTGATAACACCCCTCCCCTCTTAGTTCAAAAAAACATACACTACTATTTTTTTTTAACTACTACAAGGTTACCCTTTTGAGCATGTTCTTATTTCTAGCAAACCCTTAGGTCTGCCAGCTTACTGACAGGAACCTTACATAATCTTGTAAAAACTTTGGAGGGTCTCTGATCCGCTCCGAGCGTCTCGGAGCTGCTGCAAGTGCCCGGTCTGCAAGCTCACCTGCCAGGCTCGGCAGACCGGGACTTTGAGGCTCAGTTGATACAGGCGAACCCGCATCTTGCTGACTGGCCTGGTCCGGTAAACCCAACCCTTTGTCCATCTGACTTCGGCTGGCTCTTTCCAGTAAGCCCAGACCAGAGTTCCTTGGTGGGGTGGAATTCCCCAGGTCCACAAAAGACCCCTGTTGGGAGCACTGTCCCATAGGCACAAGGCCTGCAGTAGAAGTGGCATGAAAAGCCAATTGCGTGCAATGTCCCATGGACCCAGTGCCAGAGTCAGGAGCCGCCTCGTTGGCAAAACCCCTATTTGGAGAGTGCAAACCCCCGCTTTTGCATGATCGTGGTCCTCCTCCCCCCCCCGAGAGCAGAGTCAGGAGCGGAAGTGTGACTAGGTAGCCTCCATTGCAGCTGGTCAATGTGCTGACGCAGCACGCGAACATCGTCCAAGGCCACTTTGTATGACAGTGGCCCCGTAACCTTGCAGACCACTGCTGTCACTTAGAGATGTCCAGGTCCATAGTTCCTTGTCCAAACCGGATTGGCCACCTGTAGTCTCCTAGGTGCCCGCGGCTGTGACACCTGTGAATCCACCCGGTCTGGGTGCAACCTGTCCAGTTTGGTAATGAGACAGCGACCCCAGCGGAGTTCAGCTGGGCTCTTGCCTGTAGCTGTGCAAGGTGTGGTACGGTGGCAAAGGAGAAAATCAGCTAACCTGTGGTGCCAGCTCCCGTGAGTGAGCCTCTTCAAGGCATCTTTGGTTTTGTGCACCATGCGCTCAGCTTGGCCGTTGGAAGCCAGATGAAAGGGTGCCAAAGTAGCATGGTGAATCATGTTGGCTTGCAGGGAAGCCTGGAACTCCGAAGAGGTGAATTGAGGTCCATTGTCGGAGACAAGGACATTTGGCAGCCCATGGGAGGCAAAGATCCCTCTCAACACCTGGATGGTCCTGGCAGCAGTTGTGGTGGAGACTGGAGTGATCTCCAGCCACTTGGAATGGCTGTCCCCAAAATGAGGAAGAATTGCCCCTGAAGGGGGCCAGCATAGTCGATATGAACCCTCGACCAAGGAGCATGTGTGTCCTCCCACCTATGTGCAGGAGCCTGTGGCATTTCAGGCCTGGACTGTTGGCAAATGTGGCACCCTTGGACCTGGGCCTCAATTTCCTTATCAAGCCCAGGCCACCAAAGATAACTGTGTGCAAGCACCTTCATCCGGACTATTCCCGGATGTCCCTCATGCAGAGACTGCAAGACTCTAGTCCTCAATGAGGTTGGGATCACTACCCTACTACCCCACAGGACACAACCCTTAAAGGTGGAAAGCTCATGCTTCCTTTTCCAGAAACTCTGGAAATTGGTGCCAGGACACGTGTCAGGCCATTCTGACAGCACCCATGTCAACACGCGTGTTAGCATGTGATCAGTGGCTATTTCTGCAGCCACATCCCCTGCATTGAGGGGAGACTCAGGCAAATCCTAGATGGCCAAGATGTGGTTAGCTGGAGCAGGATCAGATTCTACAAGCTGTAGAGGCAACCTACTAAGGCCATCTGCATGGCCCATTTCCTTGCCTGGTTTGTGAACCAGGGAGTAGTCATTTGCAGAAAGGAAAATTGACCACCTCAGCATTCTAGGAGAAATTATGTGTGGGGTTTGCTTGTTCGTTGTGAACAACCCCAGCAATGGCTTATGGTCTGTAAAGACCGTGAAGTGGCGACCATACAAAAAGTCATGGAACTTTTTTATGCCAGCCACTATGGCCAAGGCTTCTCTGTCTATCTGCACGTAATTACGCTCAGCAGAAGACAGAGTTCTTGAATAGTATGCTACAGGAACTTGTTTTCCATCAGCCTTGAGGTGACTTAAGACAGCCCCGATCCCATAAGGGGATGCATCACAGGCTATACACACTGGCAGCTGCTCATTGAAATGAGCAAGAACAGCATTTGAAGACAACAATGCCTTGACCTCAGCAAAACTCCTTTCGTGGACTTGTGTCCACTCCCATGGAGCCTGTTTGTCCAAGAGCTGGTGTAACGGCTCTGCCACTGCAGCTTTGTGGGGGAGGAAAGAATGGTAAAAATTTAGAAGCCCAAGGAAGGCTTGAAGCTCGCTCTTCGACTTGGGACTTGGGGCCTGCTGAATCGCTTTGAGCTTAGATTCAGCAGGATGGATGCCTTCGGCATCTATGCAAAACTCCAGGAATTCAGTGGAAGTTACTCCAATTTTGCATTTTTCCTGCTTAAGCTTCAGCCCCGCTTTGTGGAAACGCAGCAAAACGGACCGAAGCCTTTCAGCCAGGTTTTCGAGTGATTCCCCTGCGATGAGGACATCATTGAAATAAGGGCAAACTCCCTGAATGTTATGGAGCGTACACTCCATCACGCTTTGAAAAATGCCAGAGGCTACATTAACCCCGAACTGCAGTCTTCTGACTTTGAAAGCTCCCCGGTGCGTTACGATGGTCTGGGCCTCAGCCGTTGCATCATCCACCGGTAGCTGTTGATAGGCCTGAGCCAAATCGAGTTTGGCGAAAACTCGGCCTCCTTTAAGTGAGGCCAAAATGTGGCTCACCACAGGCATCGGATAAGAGTGCTGCTGTAACTTTTTTTTTTTTGAATTTGAATTTGAATTTGAATTTTATTATATTTATACCCCGCCCTTCTCCCGAAGGACTCAGGGCGGCTTACAGCCAGTTTAAAAACAACTTAATACAATACAACATACAAAATTTAAGAAAATGATTAAAAATAAATATTTAAATAGGCCGCTTCTACTAAAATTTAGTTAAAACCAATTTAAAATACCCCTA
>NW_015387482.1:59386-75529 GCF_001527695.2 Protobothrops mucrosquamatus | reverse complement strand
GGTCTAGATAGACCGTTTCCTCCAGGTGTCGGGGGAGCTGCCGCGCAACCACACTCTCCACAACCTTCGCCACAAAGCGAAGGTTGGAGACCGGACGATAGTTAGCTAATACATCTGGGTCCAGGGAAGGCTTCTTAAGGAGGGGCCTCACCACCGCTTCCTTCAAGGCTACGGGGAAGACACCCTCCCACAAAGAAGCATTTATAGTCAGCACAAATGCGGACTTCCCCGTTGGTCTTGAGTGGCGTGACTATGGGTGTTTCCCATGGACTGCTATCCACAGGTTCCAAAATACCTTGCTGTAGCAGTTTATCCAGCTCGGCATTAATCTTTTGCTTAAGTGCAAAAGGCACCTGACAAGGCTTAATCCTAATCGGTGCAATGGAGGGATCTAACTGCAAAGCAATGGGAGGCCCCTTGTACGACCCTTGCTCTGGGCTGAACACATCAGCAAACTCCTTGCAAACTTCCGCAAGGCCTGTTGTTTGTAAGCTGTGTAGCCCAGTCACTTGAATCCCAAGTGCCTCGAACCAATCGAGTCCGATTAGACTTGTGCGGTCACCCTCAACCACGACAATGTCCAGAAACCCCTCGAAATGCTTACGCTGCACTCTGAGCATGGCCTCCCCTTTCACACTGACTCGGGAATTCTGGAAGTCAGTTAAGATAAGATCCGACGGCCTGAGTTTAATTCTCTGGCCGCTCCTATAGCAGATCTGCTTGAGGGTTTTCTGGGAAATGATTGACAGAGCTGAACCCATGTCCAGCTTCATCGTTAAGGGGACCCCCTGCAATTTGACATCAAGACACAGCTTCTTTTTTAATGGCCGGTGAGCCCCTGTTCTCAAAACGCTCCTGTGGGACGCGCAGAAACCCACCCTATTATGGCTGGGGACCCTGATACCTTTCTGAGGCAACTCTTCCGATGGACGGTCTTTCTTGCGACCCAAACAGACGGCGGCTATGTAGCCTTGCCGGCCACACGCCCAGCAAGTAGCAGAGCGAAAACGGCAGTCGGAGCGCTTGTGGCGTCCTCCACATCCGAAACACCGAGGGAATAGAACTGCCTTGTCAGCTCGCTCTTGGGGCCTTCTCTTTGCTGACTGCTGTAGACGGTCGACCTCATTGTCGGAATCCAGTTCGGATACCTCTCGAGCAATCTCTTGATGGACTGAGCCCGAACTCGTAGGGTTCTTGGAAAGCCGCAAGGCCTTAACAGCTCCTCCCGCTGCTTCGTCGGCTGTGATCTCCCTTAGCTCATCTTGGAAGGAAACATCTTCCTTCACAAAAATCTTCTGTTGCAGTTCTCAGCTCCTCAAGCCACAAACTAGCCGATCACGCAGCCGTTCTTCTAAGTCTTTGAATTCACAGGGCATTGCAGCTTGATGTAGAGCAGCAATAAAGTCCGCAGCAGACTCTCCTGGACGTTGGTCCCGCTGCTCGAATGCATGACGCCATGCAATCACCGAAAGCTTTGGTTCAAAATGCTCTCTTAACGTTTTCTTAGGTTCAGTATAAGCGATGGATTCCAACGGTGCTGGGGCGACCAGATTCTCAGCAATATCAAATGTCTCTTGCCCACAGACACAAAGTAACGTTGCGGCTTTGAGCCCGTCCTCCCTAACTTGGCTTACCCAAAAGTAGTTTTCTACTCTGGCAACGTATGAACTCCAACGTTCAGGGTGCACTGTATTGAATTCGGACAGACGCCCAATCTTAGCCATCGCTCCTCCTTATTGGCCTCGTCAACACCTCATGCTGCTCCGGCTTGCGAAGGGGTTCCAGAATGAATCTTGCCGAACTCTCCTCCAGCATTTTCGTACTGGTAGGCAGAGTCGCACAAGTCAGAACGCCGAACTTCCAAGCCCTTCAGCCTTCCGTGGTGAGTCAGCCTAATTTTCTGTGCAGCACGATCCCACCTTCATCGCCAATGTTCTGTTCTGTGCGTTGGTAAGGCATTGAGACGAGGCAGGAGTAATAACAGTTGCTACTTTATTAAAGCTTCAACAGAACCTCAACAGAACACACACAAGATGGCGCGGATCCCTTTTATACCCTTTTGCAGGGACAGCATCAGCCAATGAATGCAACGTATTTTCCCGCTTTGCACGTGCACAATTGGCTGGAGACAGCCTGTCTGGCCCGGGCAGCCACGTGGTCTGCCCGGGTCTCTCTGCAGCTTCCTGCACCTGCTCTGTCAATCACAGGCCCAGGACATAACACTAGGTTTGCCACCAACCATATTGTGAAGTTCGCAGCTGATACAACAGTAGTGGGCCTTATTCAGGATGACAAGGTGGAAGCTTACCGCAAGGAGGTTGAGGGGTTGGTGAACTGGTGTAAGGAAAACAGCCTAGTTTTAAATACCAGAAAAACCAAAGAGATCATTGTTGATTTCAGAAAAGGCAGGCACAGCCACACGTCTCTGTGCATTAATGATTCACCTGTGGAGATGGTTACCAGCATCAAATTCCTGGGTGCGCAGCTAACGAGTAGGCTGACTTGGTCGCTCAACAGTGAGAAACTGGTGAAGCGGGCACAGCAGCGCCTGCATTTTCTGCGTCGAATGAGAAAAGCACATCTTCCTTCCCCTGTCCTGACCACTTTCTACAGGGGGACGATCGAGAGCATCCTGTCATACAGCATCACAGTCTGGTTTGGAAGCATCACTGCTTCAGACAGGAAGGTGGTGCAGAGAGTGGTGAGGATGGCTGAAAAGATCATTGGCAGTTCCCTCCCTCCCATCCAGGACATAGCACAGAAGCATTGCTTGAGCAGGGTCCGTAAGATTATCTGGGACACTACACATCCTCTTCACGACCTGTTTTCCTTGTTACCTTCTGGAAGGAGGCTTCGTGGTATCCGTAGCAGAACATCCAGATTCAGCCATAGTTTCATTCCATACAGCATTAACCTTGTGAACTCTCAAGCTTCCTCCTTCCGTTATATATTCAAGATGGACAGTATTTAATATTTATTTGCTACGTATATGTAGGGGTGTAGGTCTATACATTGTTGTGGCTCCGTCTTGTGAGCCCCTCTTATCGGAGGAAGAAGGCTCCGAACATGAAGGAGAGGAGATGGCCAGGCCTCCCTCTCCAGGACCCTCCTCTCTGGCAATGCCTCAGGTGTCTCCCGACGGAGAAGAGATTGACCAGGAGCCAGGTGTTTCTGAGATTGGCCAGGAGCCAGGTGTTTCGGATAGTGATGAAGATACGTTGTGGCTGCATCCACGCCAGCGTAGGCGCGACAAGCGTGTGCAGCAGAAAAGGAGACGTGCCAGAGATTAAGCTGAGTCACTGGACCACACCCCACAAGCTATAAAAGGGAGTTGGTGGCCATTTGGACTCTGTGACGGACAAAGCTAAATCTCTGGCGAAGTAGTTTGCTGTGGACTTAATTTCAAACTGTGTGTATTGTTTTTTGTTCTCTGAGTAAAAGTCTTGGCAGGCAGCTACGGAGCTGCTGCCAAGTTTTCTTATCTGTGGCGTGGAGTGTGGAGAAGTTATTTAACCCTCGGCTGGCTGTTTGGGTGTGTGTGTCAGACGGGGACAGAACATACATATGTTGTTCATAGTATGTTTAGGTGTGTGTCATGTATGTGTTTCACTTTGAGAGCGGGCAACTAAATTTCATTTTTGATGTGTGCTGTTGTGCCCACAGTAAAAAAATGACAATAAAGGTTATCTTATCTTATCATCTTATCTTATCTTATCTTATCTTATCTTATCTTATCTTATCTTATCTTATCTTATCTTATCTTATCTTATCTATCTTATCTTATCTTATCTTATCTTATCTTATCTTATCTTATCTTATCTTATCTTATCTTATCTTATCTTATCTTATCTTATCTTATCTTATCTTATCTTACCATACAGTTTACATGCTGTAAGGAGTAACCAAAGGCTACTCTCCCACCACAACTATCTAAGGCAGGGGTAGGGAACTATGGCTCTCAGCATGGCTGACTCAGGAATTCTGGGAGTTGAAGTCCACAAGTCATAAAAGGGCCATAGTCTTTGGTCTAAGGAAACATCAAGTCCCAAGAATGGCATCTTCAGGGAAGGAAATCAGCACTGACAAGATGACTGATAGAGCGTCATGGCGCAAGCTATGCTGTTTTTGAACCCACATGCAACATTGATCCAGCAACTGGACTTCCTTGGTTTTTTCCTTTGAAAATATTTCGCTTCTCATTCAAGAAGCTCCTTCAGTTCTAACTCAGTTTCCAGTTGCTTTTTTTGGGTGGGGGGAAAGAGCTTCGGGGCAACCATGACCTGGATGACTGAGCATCTCCATAGAATTTCATTGCAATGCTCTATCTGGTATCTCATCTAGTTTAACCTACTACTACCACTGACCTCAAAATGCTTATAGATCCCCCAAACTCAGATTTTGGCCTATATTTATCTCTCTCAGAGCAAATCCTGTCAATTCTTTGAATAGGCCAGGTCAGAAAACAGATACAAGAAGAAAGACTAGGATTCTAGGTTCCAATCTGGGTCGGCACCAGGAAACAAATATATATTAGCTTAGGAGGGATATATATTTTAAGTAGTTTCTTTACTCTTGCTCTCCTTTCTTTTTTTTCATTGTTTTATCTATTCATTAAGAAATGTAAAAGTGTGAGATGGTTCATATGGAAAAATAGAGTTAAACTTTTAAATGTAATTAATTTTTGAGAAAATCTTAACCAGTAAGAATATCTAGAATTTGGTGGGAGAAACAAATTAAAATAAGGACTGTAACAGGATCTATGATAAGGCAACCAGAATGATTGGATAAAAAAGAAATATTATATTGATGTGATTATTATTTTTAGGAATATTGGGAATATATATATATTTAATTGTTATCTATCAAAACAATAAGAATTGTATTAGCTCAATGTTTGCAAAAGAGGATATTTTGGGAAAAGAGGAAATCAACTAAAACCATTATGTGCATTATGGATTATAGAAATCAATTGTTAATGATTGTTTTACAAATGTAACCCAGACAACACACTGTTCACCAATTATTGTGATTTATGTTTTTTTTAAAAAATCAATAAAATATATTAAAAAAAAGAAACTAGAGACCTGACAGTCTGATGTCAATAAGAAAAGATAATCAAGCAACACATAAGTGAACACCCTGAGGCAAACAAAGTCATAACCAAAAGCCAACATGGGTTTGTCAAAAGCAGATCATGCCAGACAAATCTTATTGCATTCTTTGGCAAAGTGACAAAATTAGTGGATAAGAGGAATGCTATGGATATACTGTAATTTACGTGGACTTCAGTAAGGCACTTGATAAAATAGACCACAACCTGCTACTTGATAAGATAGAAAAATGTGGGTTAGACAGAATCACCACCAGATGGATTCATAACTGGCTGACCAACAGCAGTTCCTCCATGGAACTGAATCTACATGGAAGGAAGTATGCAGTGGGGTTCTCCAAGACTCTGTTCGGGGCCCAGTGCTCTTCAACATCTTCATCAATGATTTGGATGAATGGATAGATGGGGAACTCATCAAATTTGCAGATGACACCAAGCTGGCAGGAATAGTCAACACTCCAGAAGACAGGCTTAAGATACAGAAGGATCTTGACAGACCTGAACATTGGGTGCTATCTAACAAAATGAAATTCAACAGTGAAAAAAGTAAGGTTCTACATTTAGGCAAGAAAAACCAAATGCACAGGTATAGCTCAATAGTAGTAACCAGTAACTGTGAGAGTTCTAGTGGACAATCACATAAATATGAGCCAGCAGTGTGCTGCAGCTGCCAAAAAAGCCAACACAGTTCAAGGGTGCATTAACAGAGGGATAGAATCAAGATCACATGAAGTGTTAATACCACTTTATAATGCCTTGGTAAGATCACACTTGGAATACTGCATCCAGTTTTGGTCCCCACGATGTAAAAAAGATGTTGAGATTCTAGAAAGAGTGCAGAGAAGAGCAACAACGGTGATTAGAGAACTGGAGGCCAAAACATAAAAAATGGTTGCTGGATTTGGGTATTTCTAGTTTAATGATAGCAGTGTTCCAATATCTAAGCAGCGTTCCAATATCCCACAAAGAAGAGGGAATCAAGCTATTCTCCAAAGCACTTGAAGGCAGGACAAGAAGCAACTGATGGAAAATAATCAAAGAGAGAAGCAACCTAGAACTAAGGAGAAATTTCCTGACTGTTAGAACAATTAATCAGTGGAACAACTTGCCTCCAGAAATTGTGAATGCTCCAACTCTGGAAGTTTTTAAGAAGAGATTGGACAACCATTTGTCCAAGATGGTGTAGGGTTTCCTGCCTGAGCAGGGGGTCAGACTAGAAGACCTCCAAGGTCCCTTCCAACTCTATTATTCTGTTATTCTGAGTACAGTTATGAATGTCTTCAGCACCTACAGAAACCCAATGAAAAACAAGCTGCATTAAGTTTGTTGGATGCAGAAAAAGCTTTTGATAATCTCTATTGGGGATTTCTGTTTAAAGCATTGGAAGTTATGAACTTTGATGAAAGCTTTGAAAAGTGGGCTAAATCAATGCATACACTACAAAACACATCGATTATTGTTAATGGTGACCTTACAAAGCCTTGTGTTTTTTAGAAGGGAACAAGACAAGGATGCCCATTATCTCCACTTTTATTCATATTAGCTATAGAAGTTTTGCATAGGGATATAAGGAAAGAGAAAGGAAAAAGAGATTAAAAATTAAAAAAGGAGATATATATATTAAGAGCATATGTTGATGATGTGGTACTGATAATGGAGGACCCATTGAAAGGGATAGAATTACTAATGAAAAAAACTAGAAAAAATTGGCACTGTAACATGATTTAAGATTAATATATATCAGTAACTTTAGTATGTGGCATGTAACATTTCATAGCATCCCGTCATATTCTTAGTATGATCTTGTTAATGCTCATCATCATACTGTATTCAAGAGGTGAGTTTCTCACATTATAATGAGTTTGAAAGTTACTAAAATTCAAGTCTATGTGTGATAATACTTGTTCTTGGCAGGTTTGAACCAGTTTTATCAGACTCTACATTCCTCATGGAGAACTTGCTTTGTTACTTCAAAGAACTAGAAACATTCATCAAAGAAACTTCTAGTTATTGAAAATATTAATCGAACAGCCCACAGACACACACCGCTGCTTCCGCCATCATAATGATGTTCCAAGGAGAAGGGACCACCACCGAAAAGGGCCTTTCTGTGGTTCCACCAGATGTTCATACCTAATGGATGGAATCCATAACATATCCTGCCTTCCTGTCTTGGTGAGCCAAATGTAGATAATAGTGGAGACACGGTCCTTCAAACAGCCTGGTCCCTTGTTCTTCACCTGGCAGGATAAAATCTGTTCTGTTCTGTGCATTGGTAAGGCATTGAAACGAGGCAGGGGTAACAACAGATGCTTCTTTATTTAAGCTTCAACAGAACAACACAAAATAGCGCTGATCCCTTTTATACCTTTTGCAGGGAACAGCGTCAGCCAATAAATTCAACGTATTTTCCCACTCTACGCATGCACAATAGGCTGGAGACAGCCTGTCTGCCCCGGGCAGGCCACGTGGTCTGCCCGGGTCTCTCTGCAGCTTCCTGCACCTGCTTTGTCAATCACAGTCCCAGGACATAACAAAATCTGTCATCGTTTATCACTGCAGAGACAGCTGTGTGACCCTGCAGGCTTCTATAAAAGTTAGCCAGCAGGGCCAAAGCAGGTTTGTGCCATCAGTTCCATCCCTTTTATAACGTGTTGCTAGGTTATTCTTATGCATGATTTTTTCTGTTCTTTTTACCCATAATTAAATCTATGTTTAATCTTTAAATGTTCCATTTAATAAATCCAATCATCCAATAAATTTAAATAAAAATTGTAAACAGGATTTATGACAAGGCAACCAAGATGACCAGATAGAAAAGAAGCATTTGATGACAACAGTGATTTAACTGCTGCAAAACTTCGCTCGTGGACGCTCGTCCACTTCCATTGAGCCTTCTTGTCCAAGAGCCGGTGTAATGGCTCTGCCACTGCGGCCTTGTGGGGAAGGAAGGCGTGATAAAAATTAAGGAGTCCCAAAAAGGCCTGAAGTTCTCCTTTTGTCTTGGGACTGGGTGCCTGCTGAATTGCTTTGAGCTTGGATTCAGCAGGATGAATGCCTTCAGCATCAATACGAAACCCGAGGAACTCTGTGGAAGTAACCTCAATTTTACATTTTTCCTGCTTTAGCTTCAGCCCCGCTTCGCAGAAATGCTGCAAGACAGCCCTAAGCCTGTCAGTTAGGATTTTGACTGAGGACATCGTCGAAATACGGGCACACACCTGGAATATTTCGGAGCGTGCGCTGCATTACGCTCTGAAAAATTCCCGGGGCTACATATGTATATATGGCTTCATCCATATTCTCTTAGTAGTGTATTAGGTTAAAAGCTTTACAATCAGAGAATGCAGGAAAAAAAATATTTTGTCACTGAGTATGGAACACAGCTGGGCTTCACAGCTAATGTGAAGGTTACATAGGTCTTATCTATTGTCTTGGCTGCTGGCCAAGTCTCTTTTAAGCAATAACAAATTGTAATATCAGGTTTAGCCACAAGATGTTGCCCCTAATTTAAAGTTTTATTTTGAAGCCAATGTTTTTATAATCTTTTCAGTTTTGCTTCTTTTTTGTAAGTAGAAACCCAGATCTTCAGTAAGAATAGAAAATCTTTTAGTCCACAAACTTTAAGAAATAAGATTCCAATTAGGATCAGGTTATTCTTGCAACATTTTAAACTCCCCTGGATAGTCAGTCGCCGCTGTTTCTAGAGGGAGGGATAAAATCTCCCTTCCCTCTCCACAGGGGGGGGGAAGTACTTTAAGCAGCTTATGCAGGAAAAAATAGTTAGGATTTAAGAGAGGTAGATCTCACCCAGTCTCGTCCACGCTGCTTTATAATTGCCTGGTGGTAAGTGTGACTTCGGCTGTCTGCAGCCTAGTGTCGAGCCATATTGCTATGGCCGGTCTTTCGTCTGCCGGTTTGGAGGGCTGCCCCGGATTTAGCGGAAGGGCTACCGCCCTCCCGCGATCAAGCGGGGATCCCCTCCTTGCTGGTTGCCCCTACAGGGCAACCTTCGACCCTTTCCAGGGTCCCCCAGCGATGCAAAACTGGACGTGGAAGACGGAGCTCGCCTTCTGGACGTCCATGGTGGCCACATCACCAAACCGGAAGTCTTTATTGTCATTTTTTACTGTGGACACAACGGACACACATCAAAAATAAAATTTAGTTGCCCGCTCTCAAAGTGAACACATACACGACACACACCTAAACGTTCTATATACAACATATACATACTATATACAACATATGTATAGACCTACACCCCTACATATACATAACATATGAATATTAAAACTAATATGATAAAGAAAACACGTATTCAAACGAAAAAGAAATCTTTTAGCCTGAGAAAATATTTTAGCTATAAAAGGGGAAAAAAATATCTGTGTGTCTTTGTGTCTTTTCTCCTACATCTTGCTGTGTCGGGAGGAGGAGAATGGTACACTCGGCTTCTCTTTAATCAAAGAATAAAGTTGTTCCTTTTGCAGTAGCCTCATGTTCAGAGTCTCAATGGGATTTCTTATGATTCTGAGCTGGAGAAACCTTACACCAGCAACTGTTCTTCATATGTTTTAGCCTCCAGTTGGGTAAGGTTTCTAGGGGATGAAGTTGAGGCATTCCTCTGCTAGTATACCTGGAAACATGTTAACATGGGCTTCTAACTGTACTCCAGAGCATCTACTGTCTACTGGTTGTCTTGGACTGCATAAAAAATATATAATATATTTAATGTATATAAATAACAAGCTTCTTTTATTTTTAATTTTTTTTTATTATCTTGTGGGCATTACTGGCTGTCCATGGCTGCATGTTGGACACACGTGGAATGAGTAATAGATTAATAGGTTGCAGACTCAACTGAGTTGCAGATTGCAACTGAAACAAATTAAACACTTTACTGAGGAGAACACCCAATACAGAAAATAAAATGAATTTATATTACAGGCTTATATAGCTGCATATGAGTGTAAAAATATCCCTCCAAACAATTCAGCAGGTTAAGTAACAGTATAAAGCATGGCATGGCATTTTTCTGTTGCATTGAGAAAGAGAAACACATGGCCTTACCTGGCATTTGCACACCCCAAATCTTTATTTTGCCTCTACTGGCTCTCTTCCCAGTTACCACCACCCTCCTGACTTCCCTCCAAAGTCATGGGTGAGAGTCTAACAGATTTTATACAGCTTCAGGTTGCCCTTGGAAGAAGAGGAGAAAAGTTCGTTCACCTTGTCTCACTCATGGATTGGGGAGGAGATAAGGGTGACATTATTGGGACACAGAAGCAGTTGTCAGGGCATGTTTGTGTTTTGCTAGGAACAAAGGACCTCCATCATACTTCACCATTGGCAACTGGACAGTGATCAACACACCCAGAAGTGGCAGCTGAGTTAGGAAGTGCAGTGCAGAGCAAATAGCACATAAAACTTTGCCCTTTAATATTTCACTGATATTTAACTGTCATAGTTTTGCTGTCAAATAACAAGGCTGGCTTTGCTGTCAGCCCACTAGAGATACTTCTCTTTCTTCTAAATCAGGGGCATGGAACTGTGGACAGACCAAGTGCCACATTTGGCCTTTGAGGAACACGTGGAGAGCCATGTTATCAAAATGAGAGGGGACAGAGTAAGAACTAGTCATTGTTAATGAAATCTGTAATATATTTTATCATAAACATTATTATTATAGACAGTTAGAATTTGATTAACTTTTTAATAACATTGTATGTATATATGTATGTATGTTCAAAGTCAGTCAATAGACGTGAGCACCAGGGAATACAATAAATAATTTAATAATAATAATTTAGAAATAAAAGTTCTTAAGAATATTAAAAACCTTTAAAACACATAGAAATCAATAAAAGTGCCTAGCTTTCGTCGGCATCTACCGACATCTTCAGGGCTTAGAATGCTGGTCAATGGGAAAGTCCCTTTATAGGTTTAATTAGGGCGTGTGCACGACTCTTCGATCTCGTCACTGGGCCGGTTATACTAGAATGTACTCCAGGNTTGTTTTCTTTTCTGCTCTCTCTAGGCTGTTCTAATACACAGCGCTGTTGTCCCCCCTCACCTTCGCACCTCCCCTCTCTATGTTTATTGCCGTTTGTTAGGGTATTTAACCTAATCACCGTTGCACTCCCCTTTCTTCGGTTCGATGTCCGTATGTCAACCTCTTGGGGATTATCTTCTACTGATGTGGGTATTTCCCGATTTCTTGCCCATGACTGAGTGATCGTAGCCCCAATCCGCTTTCTCCCATCCTCTTTGTTATTAGAAGTGAGGGAAGGAGAATCAACCCTCCCCCTCCTTCCATTCACCTCCCGACCAATTCCAACCGAGCTGTTAATACAGTGATCGGGGGTTACAATTTCCTCCCTTCTTATTACACTGCGGGTATCCCCAATTCTCCTATTGGCTGGCCTCCGGCTCTTTTGTTGTTCCTGGGGGTGTGTGTCAGTTTTTTCAGCACAAGCCGTTTCTTCCGCTTCATCCGCAATTCTTTCCGATCTTGGCCTTTGAGGTCGTTCCTCCATCCCGGGGAGTGGGGGGTCTCTTAAACAGTGCTCCTGCTTCTCTTGAACGTCCGTTGCCTGCAGATGGTGATAGGGGGGCAAGACTCTTTTGATGTTTTTCTCCAATGGTGCATTCGGTGGCTTCGTAAGTTGTCTGCGATGGGGTGGGGGGTTATCTGTACATCAGGCTCTTAAGGTCAGGTGTGCCGGGCAGAGATCAATATGCCGGTTAATAGACTCTTCATTGGACAGCCATGCCTCCTTGAGGAGGCGTCCACTCTTTGTATTGTCACTGGCTAGAACTTGTGAACAGATATATGTATGTATGTATGTATGTATGTATGTATGTATGTATGCATGTATCAAATTTTTATACCAACCATTTCACCCTGGTGACTTTGGGTGATTTCCAACATCATAAAACCATATTAATACATGAATAAAAGCACAAATTAAAAACAGAATTTGTAGGTGAAAACTTACAAATAAAAATTAAAAAAACAACTTTAAAAACTTAAAAGACTAGGAGGCTAGGACAGTGGTGGCGAACTTATGGCACGCGTGCCACAGGCGGCACGCAGAGCCGTCCCTGTGGGCACGCACGCCATTTCTGGGCTCCTCCCCCTCCCCTGCTCCACGCATGCGCAGTCCGGGAACAGCTGCAAGAGCTGGGCGGGGTGAGGGAACGTATAAAAGGAGCAGTTTTGGTGGGAGAGTGAGTGAAATCAGAGCCGCCATCTCCCTTCCGCAGTGCAGCACCATCGGCGTGGCAAGGAAAGTTGCAAAATGGGGCAAAACTCACTTAACAAATGTCTCACTTAGCAACAGAAATGGGCTCAATTGTGGCCGTAAGTCGAGGACTACCTGTACTAAAGCAAAGGAGATCTGCAACTGTTGCTTACTCCTTTCATCTCAAGGGTGCTCAGTCTTCCAATCCAGGGGTCCCCAACCCCCGGTCCGTGGACCAGCATCTGGCAGCGGCATGCCAGAAACTGGGCCACACAAACAAGAAAAGTGCCATCCGTGGGATGCAGGCAGCACGCGAACCCACGCCCCCTCCAGTCTGCTGAAAAACCTTTCTCCTCAGAACTGGTCCCTGGTGGCCATTGTTCTAATCAGAAAACACCTCCCCCCACTCCAGAAATTCAGAGTCCTATCCATCTCTCTCCCTTTGACACACACACGCATACTCTCACACATACAGCAGGCTAAGTTTATCTTTCTCCTAACAGCTGGGAGGTCTCTTGTTACGTTGGCATCCCACTAGAGGAACAATGGGTGGGAGGTAGAGAGCCTGGATTTCTATTCTTTGCTTCACCTCTGATGCCAATTCTCTTTCCTGCAAGGGCCTCTGAATATAAGCTTTCAACCCACAGCAGGGCAGTGATATAATAGGCAAGAATACTGCTAAAGAAAGCAAACTGCCTCAGAGAAAGACAGTTCTCTTTTTTCTCCCTCTGCATCCTAGCCAGGATTAGACCTCAGTGTCCAATTTCAGACATCGCTAGAGCCAACACACCCAGACACTAATAATATGCTAAAAGCTGTTTATGCAGTTTGCCCTCAAACTCTAGTCCTTGGCCCTAACCCTAATCATTCATTTAGTGACCATTCAAAATTACAATGACACTGAAAAAAACTGATTTACAATCAGTCTTTGCAATTAACGGCTGTCGCAGCATCCCCACGGTCACATAATCAAAATTTGGGCATTTGGCAACCGGCATGTATTTATGATGGTTGCAACATCCCTGGGTTGTGTCCAGTTAATATATATCAGTAACTTTAGTATGTGGCATGTAACATTTCATAGCATCCTGTCATATTCTTAATATGATCTCATTGTCATATTCAAGAGGTGAGTTTCTCACATTATAATGAGTTTGAAAGTTACTGAAATTCAAGTCTATGTGTGATAATCCTTGTTCTTGGCAGGTTTGAACCAGTTTTATCAGACTCTACATTCCTCATGGAGAACTTGCTTTGTTACTTCAAAGAACTAGAAACATTCATCAAAGAAACTTCTAGTTACTGAAAATATTAATCAAACAGCCCACAGACACACCGCTGCCGCCGCCATCATAATGATGTTCCAAGGAGAAGGGGCCACCACTGAAAAGGGCCTTTCTGTGGTCCCACCAGATATTCATACCTAATGGATGGGTCATGTGATCACTGGGTCATGTGATCATCACTCACAACTTTCCCAGCAATTTCTGACAAGTAAAGTCAATGGGAGAAGCCAGGTTCGCGTAATGACCGTGTCGATTCCCTCAACAATTGTGGCTTAACAACTGTGGCAAAAAAGGATGCAAAAATTAAGCATGACTCCCTTAACAGCTGTCTTGCTTAGCAACCAAAATTCTGGTTCCAGTTAGAGTTTTAGGTCAAAGACTCCCTGTGTGCATTTCTGCACTTTGCAGTGCTGTTTGTCACTTTCTGAAGAAAAATGGAGAACTATGTGCACAGAATATGCATACATTCATTAACATTTTTATAATAATCCATTATGACAGACTAAATGGTGTTTGCAAAAGCTGGGTGCGTTCAACAAATCCTCAAACAAAAGGGTGCATATTTGGAGAAACGTGCACAAAAATATCTCTACATTACTGAGTTCACCAACATACGAAAGGCAGAAACACCAACATTCATATATCCAGCTATTCCAGTTCTATAGCTATGGGTAGTCCTTGACTTATGACCACAATTGAGCCCAAACATTCTATTACTGAGACAGTTGTTAAGTGAATTTTGCCCCATTTTATGACCTCCCTTGCCACAGTTTTTAAGTGAATCGCTGCAGCTGTTAAGTTAGTAATACGGTTGTTCAGTGAATCTGGCTTCCCCATTGCCTTTGCTTGTCAGAAGGTTGCAAAAGGTGATTGCGTGACCTCGGGCCCCTGCAACCCTCATAAATTTGTGTCTGTTACCAAGCATCTGAATTTTGATCACTGCACTGGTTGTAAGTGCGAAAAAAGGTCACTTTTTTCAGTGCCATTGTAACTGTCATAAGTTGAGGACTACCTGTTTCTTCCTCTATGGTGGTTTCCAGATGTGTTGAGATCACAACTCCCAGAATTCCCAGCCAACTGACATATCTAGAAATATGTCAACCTAGAAACAAGGAGAAATTTTCTGACAGTGAGAACAATCAACCAATGGAACAGCTTGCCTTCAGAAGTTGTGGGAGCTTCATCACTGGAGGCTTTCAAGAAGAGACTGGACTGTCGTCTGTCAGAAATGGTGTAGGGCCGTGGTGGCGAACCTATGGCACGTGTGCCATACAGTAGGTGGCACGCAGAGCCCTCTCTGTGGGCACGCGTGCCGTCGCCCCAGTCCAAGGCCTTAAGTCCCATCCGTGAGCAACCTGCATCAAAATCTCCCCGGGCAAGTGGCTTTTTAAGCTGGGTTTTATAAAACCTTTTAGCTTTAGGCCTCTGCCATCGTGTGCAAAAAAAAAAAAAAAGGTTCAATCAATCAATCAATTTCAACTTCTCGCGGGGAAAAAAAAGATCTTGCAAAGTTGGAATTGATTGAACTTTTTAGTCCCACCCAGTCTGCCGTTACCACCGCAGCCACGCCTACCCAATGGGCTACGCCCACCCAATTGGCCACACCCACCCAATGGGCCACACCCAACCGGCACCTGACAATACATAAGTGGGTTTTGGGTTGCAGTTTGGGCACTCGGTCTCTAAAAGGTTCGCCTTCACTGGTGTAGGGTCTCCTGCTTGGGCGGGGGGTTGGACTAGATGATCTACAAGGTCCCTTCCAACTCTGTTATTCTATTCTATTCTATTCTATTCTATTCTATTCTATTCTATTCTATTCTTATCTTCCTCTAGACCGTTGCAAAATGAACTTAGCTTTCGGCTGCCTTTTTTTTCTCTTCAGATTAGTCTTGGAAGCCATATGTAATCTATAATCATCATAAATCAATTGTTTATATATAGTTCTTATTGAAAGTTTTAAAGAAGAAGATAAAACCCTCCACACACATATAAAGTAGAGAAAAAGAAAGAAAAAGAAAGAAAGCAAAAATTTGAGGTCGTAACTGTATAGGTAGTCCTCAACGTACGACCACAACTGAGCCCAAAATTTATGTTGCTACATGAGGAATTTGTTAAGTGAGTTTTGTCCCATTTTACGACTTTTCCGGCCAAATTTGTTAAGTGAATCACTGCAGTGGTTAAATTAGCAACACGGTCGTTAAGTGAAACTCGTTTCCCCATTGATTTTGCTTGTCAGAAGATTGCAAAAGGTGATCACATGACCCCAGAACACTGCAACCATCATAAATGTGAGTCAGTTGTCAAAGAGGTCGACTCCTAGACCCCTAACTTGTGGGGTACCTCAGGGGTCGGTCCTCTCCCCCCTTTTGTTCAATATTTATGTAAAGCCGCTGGGGGAGATCATTCGTGGCTTTGGGGTGGATTTCCATCAGTACGCTGATGATACACAGCTGTACATTTCCACCCCAGGCCACCCCAACGATGCCCTTGACGTGATGACCCG
>NW_015387482.1:44411-58976 GCF_001527695.2 Protobothrops mucrosquamatus | reverse complement strand
GATTTTAATATAATTTTAATTACGACACAGCTACTAATATTTGGCTTTTAATTTGGTTTTAGAGGGGTTTTTATTTTGGTATTTATTTATTTTATTTTGGTATTTTATTGTTACTTGTTTTTAATATGCTGTGCACCGCCCTGAGTCCTTCGGGAGAAGGGCGGTATATAAATCAAATTAATAATAATAATAATAATAAAAAAAAAAAGCATCCAAATGTAAATCACGTGACTATGGGGATGCTGCAACGGTCATAAGTGTGAAAAATGGTCATAAGTCTTTTTTTTTCAGTGCCATTGTAACTTCAAGCAGTCATTGGGTGAACTGTTGTAAATCGTGGGACTACCTGTATTTTGTATTTAATTGCCCTAAAAAAAAGTTGGAAGTCGTTGCTTTTTTTTTTTTTTTTTGCTTAACCTGCCCACCTTTCCCTTCCTCTTCACCTTCCCCTATTATTTTATCTTTGGTTTTCTTTGTATTTTGTAACAAACATCAGTGAAAACATGAAAAGAAAAAGCAGAACTATTAAAACTAGAACCCTACTAAGAACTCAACCTTATTTCTTGCTTAAACAGGGGATTAGCCGTGGGTAGAAAAATTTGGTAGATATATCCATGTTTAAAAGTAGCAGAACTTCGGATGTTGGAGCATTTGAAAAGGGTTTCCAATAGAGGTGCAGGAGAAGACAACTAAAACCCTTCCTGCCTGCTTCCAAGGCGAACAATCTCAGTTTTCAGGAGCTTCTTTTGTTCCTTTACAATCCTGCACATTCTGTCCCGGGAATGCAGGGATCAACGGGAATACAGGGATCAACCTCACACCCGTTGTCATTTTCCTCTCAACAAATCACAGCATCCCACACAAGGGGCCACTGGGGAGGAAGAGAGAGAGGTATCTGGTTACCTCATTATAAGGGCCCCCGACCTGCCATGCTACCCCTGCTCCTGGAGAAGCCAGTGCTTGCTCAGAGAGCCAGCGAGATCTTTGACCTTTCTGCTTCCAGGTGAGGATGGGGGGGGGGAACCAGCATGTGGGGACCTAGCAATGCCTCTGGGGTGCCTGTGTGGGGTGATCTGCATGCTTGGGGTGCAGGAACCTCTACCTAACTGGAAGGAACAGATGCTGGGATGGTTTGGGAAGATGTAACTTTGGACTTGAAAAAGACAATGTGGGTCTTTATAATAAGCTCAAGACATTGCCTTAGGCTACCTTGGACCCCTTCCTTCCTTCCTTCCTTCCTTCCTTCCTTCCTTCCTTCCTTCCTTCCAGATTTAAGTAGCACCCAGCTGCAGTCTCCATTCCTTCTCCAACAGGTAGCTACTTGGCTGCTCTGCGGTGGGAATGGCCCTCTAACTGAATTTGATTTTAATGTTCAGTTCTGTCTCTTATACTCATTAATCTGGATTTTCTGCCATTACTCAACTAAATGTGTAGAATGTTTACAATGCAGAATCTATGAAACAGAGTGACCAGGCACAGACATTCACCTTTATTTTTTTACCTCTACCCTTCTAATGTGTACTTATTATGTAAGATGATTAACAACAGTTACAGGAAGTGCACATTTAATTAAGAAGAGAGTGAAAGATGATTGGGTTATTTGGTTTAAACGTAGAATCTAACAATATAGGGAATGAAACACAGAAAATAACTGAGTTAGCAGAGCTCTAGGGAAACCACCTACCATAAAGTCAAAGAGGAAAATATTAATAACCTCTTATTAAATTATTAAAATGAAGTGAAAAAATCTGGGGCAGCAGGAAAAGGTTACCTCAGAGTGAACCAAGTGCAGGACGATGGACTGAAGGCCACGACGCTGTTGTGCGTTTGTGGACAAGAAACTTTTCAAAAACAATTTTTATTAGTTTTCCATTTTACACCAACACAGCTTAAGAACCCACGTGGAAACATGGTGATCATTTTTTTAAAAAAAAACAAACAATAACATAGTAAATATATACACATTATTTCTTAAAAATTTCCCTCTCTATCTATATAGAATATTATAATCAAATTAATACATTTTTAGATGAATTCATTCATTACTATGTCTAACCATCAACTGCATTAATCAATAAAAAAATTTAATCTATAAAAACCTATATTTCTTCACACATTTAAACTTAAACTTAATGAACTCTCCATTTATTTAAAAACATTATAATCAAGTCAATATCTTTCTAAAACCAATTCATTCACTAATATAACATTTCATCCAAGTTATATAATTAAAAATAAACTAACATTATCTATCTATTTATATTGTTATAAGCTCATTAAAACATTTCTAAAACAAATTTTCATTGAATATATCACTCTATATAAATTTCATTAATCCATAAAAGTTTACAAACTCATTATCCATCCCAAAGATCCTGTATCATGCTTTCTTAATTTTGCAAATATTTAGTCTTAAACTAACATATTCATTTACTATTCAGGTGCCCCAGGTGTTTTTTTATTTAAACATTATTAACTCCAAAAATAAATTCTTCTCTTTCTCACCAATATTCTATTGTTTTTCACTGTTTCTCCAAATCTCCAATAATTAATTCCATCATTTCCCATATTTCAGTTCTTTTCTCATTATACCATCTCTAATATTAAAAACATATAAAGACCTTTTAACAAAGTCCAAATCCAAATCAATCCAGTTCGCTATAAAACCTTTACCACATTACTATAATCAGATTTAATATCCATATCTTATTCTGGGCTTCTTTCTAGTCCAAACAGGTCTCCACAATCGGGCCTCCGCCTGCCACACTATACACTCCAAAAAGGAAGCTCCCACTGTGCATTTTGTTAAATTAGTATAAAAGCTATAGTTAATCTGAATGACTCACAGCAGGACATCATCTCCCCCCTCTTTTAACGTTGAACAAATTTCAATTAAAATCCTTTCATTTATATTGTCCTCTTTGATTGCGTTTTTCTCTTCTTCCCATGTTTTTTCCTCTATCTCAAAATCAAATGGCGTCTGCAGGCCAACTTGTCCTTCTAAAGCGAGATCATCCAGTTCCTTATCATAAGTCCTTTGTCCGTTGACATCAAGTCTTTTTTCCAAAATCAATTGATTGTCCAACTGTGAGTTCGCCTCTTCTACCTCGGCAAGCGGAGCACAAGCCTCCTGTGTATAAACTGATGTTTCACTCAGTCCTTGTCTTTTGCCTTGTCGAAACAAAGAGATCTCCTTTGAGCAAGCAATTATCTTCTCCGTATTTTCCAAAATTTTGTCCAAAATATACTTATAAGTAAGATCTACACCGGTTTCCTCCATCTTTATTATATTTCAAATCCTTATCCTTTTGAAGGAGACTATATTTAAAAAACAATCACAATATCCATCTCCTCCCAGTTTCCTCGTCTTTTTCCTTTGTACAAAATAAAAGCTTTTCCAGCGAAGAAAAGATAGCAAGTACAGTGAATAAATTTATCAGAGAGTGTCCCTCAGAAAGTAATCAGATGTTCAATCCTTCCAGACACCATAGAGGTAAAAGCAAACAATGTTCTCCAAATATTATAAAAAACTTTCTTGAGGCTCCCAATATCCAAAAATAAAATCAACCATTAAAACAAAAATAAATTTGATCCTTTGTGTTTCTCTTCCCCCATTTAAAAAGCCGCTTCACCAGAAAAGGGAATAGTTCCAAGAAAAAAAAACTTTCTACAGGCATAAAGAAAATAGAGGTGAAAGGAAAGTCTCACTGAGTTCTCCACGGTGGGTCCATTTGCTTAGCTGATCTTGTAGCTTGCGGTTGGCGCAGCTAAATGATCGGCCATTTTACTGGCCGATCTTTAACCTGTCGGCTCAAAGGAGATACTCGGTGCACAGAGGACACCGCCGCTCCTCTGCAACTATCCGAGAAGCCTCCTCAATGGTAGACGCTCCTCCAGAGCATCTTTTCAACCCTCTAAGGGGTCTATCGGCAGGGGAAACTCGATTGGCAAAGGGACGACTCCCTTCGCTCGACCGCACCACCGCAAACCAGAACCGGAAGCCCCGACAAGAAACTTTTGATATAGCAGAGAACCTGGTTGCTCCGGCACCATTAGAGTCCATCACGTACACCGAACTAAAGAGAATGCTCAAACAACACTTTGAGCCTAAGCTGTCAGTCATTGCGTGGCAACACGCTTTCGAGCAGCGGGACCAGCGTCCGGGCGAGTCCGCTGCTGACTTCATTGCGGCGTTAAGACAAGCTGCTAGACCGTGCGAGTTTAAGGACTTGGAAGAGCGGTTACGGGACCGGCTCGTCTGTGGCCTGCGAAGCCGTGATCTTCAGCAGAAGATATTCGCCAGAGAAACCGTTTCTTTCCAGGACGACTTGAGGGAAGTAACAGCAGAAGAAGCAGCGGGCAGCGCTGTTAAGGCCTTGTGGCTATCAAGAAACCCTTCAAGTCCCGGAACCGTCCACCAAGAGGACGCCGAGCGAGTCGAAGACTCCAAGTCGGAAGGCGAGGTCGACCGGTTACAGCAACCACAAGATAGAAGGCCCCAAAAGCTGATTGACAAGGCAGTTTTCTTTCCTCGATGCATCGGATGTGGGGGCTGCCATAAACGGGCCAATTGTCGCTTCCGCACTGCAACTTGTCGGGCATGTGGCAGGCAAGGCCACATTGCTGCCGTGTGTTTAGGTCGCGCAAAAGACCGTCCTGTGGAAGAGTTGCCTCGGAAAGGTATCGGGGCTCCTAGTCAAACCCGGGTGGGATTTTGTGCGATGAGAAGAAGTGTGTGTAGAACAGGGGCCACTCGGCCCTTAAAAAAGAAGCTTCGTCTGGAAGTTAAACTGCAGGGGGTTCCCTTGGACATGGAACTGGACACAGGCTCCGCCCTGTCCATAATCTCTAAGACAACACTGGGACAAATTTGTAGGAAAAGCGGCCATCGATTTAAGCTCAAGCCGTCGAATGTCCTCTTGACCGATTTCCAGAATTCCAGAGTTAGCGTCAAGGGAGAGGCCAAACTCAATGTCAAATTTAGGAATTTTGAGGGTCTGTTAGATGTTGTAGTGGTTGAGGGTAACCACACGAGTCTGATTGGACTCGACTGGTTTGACGCACTAGGCATCCAGGTGACTGGGCTAAACAGTCTGCAAACGGCAAGCCTAGCAGAGATTGGTAAGGAGTTTGCTGATGTTTTCAGCCCAGAGTCAGGGGCATACAAAGGGCCTCCTATTGCATTAAGATTAGATCCCTCAATAGCACCGATAAGGATTAAGCCTCGTCGGGTGCCATTTGCTCTCAAGCAAAGGATTAGTGCGGAGCTGGACAAGTTGCTTCAGCAAGGCATTCTGGAACCTGTGGATAGCAGTCCATGGGAAACCCCCATTGTCATGCCACTTAAGGCCAATGGAGAAGTCAGAATTTGTGCTGACTACAAATGTACCTTGAATAAAGCCCTGCAACAGCATTCCTATCCGGTGCCTGTGGTCAGCCATATTCTGGCGTCCTTGCAGGGAGGGCGTATTTTTGCCAAACTAGATTTGGCTCAGGCCTACCAGTAACTGCCGGTGGACGACGCCACGGCAGAGGCCCAAACAATCTGTCAAGCCCCTGGGCTCGACACGAACCGGTGGGGGGAAGGGACAGAGCAGCCAGCAGCCAGCCGACATCTGTGCACCGAGCCAGTGTGCCGCCCGACATCCGAGGACCAGCTGGGCATCGGCGAGGCCGCCATAATACCGCAGCCGCCTCTCCGTTGTTACTGGGCGCCGGGGGGAATTCCCGAAAGCCAGCTGGGTGGCGGAGGCGACCAGCTGGGCATTGGGGGAAACCACCACTCACCGCGGCCGCCTCTCCTGTGTTGCCGGCGGCTGGGGGAGGACACCGGTTGCTGCGTGAAGCTACTTCCCAGAGGAGCCGTCAGCTGTGGAGCCACGGTGGCGGCAGGGGAAGAAGCTGGACAATGACTGGTTGCTGGATAGGACAGCTGGTCCTGTAGAGCCCATGTGGCTGCACTGATGCATCCGGAGGGGGGGGGAGTCGGAAATTGAACTACGGCTTGTACCTGCATGGACCGGATGCTGGCTTGCTGATTGGGGTGGGTTGGAGGGCGGGGCACATCTATGTAAGGCACTGGGAGCAAACCAGGGATGGGTCCCTTTTGGGAGGGGCACCGGCTGCTCTCATAACGGAACCCGTCTGGCTGGGGATGGGTACTCATTGGGTGATCCTCCAGTTCGTAGTTGTCCCGTCCATGACTCAGGCGGTGATTTTGGGCTTGGCCTGGCTAGACAAATGGGGCCCTACAATGTGGTGGGAAAGGGGATACCGGAGGCTACGTATCGGGGTGGGTCCCCAGGCCCCTAGCCAGGAATCTGAGGAATGGGGGGTGGAGTGCAGGGAAAGGGAGGCAGAGCTGACAGAACCCAGGGAAGAAGCCCCCTTCCCAGCATTGTACAATGATCTTGCTGAGGTCTTCAGTGAGCAGGAGTACAACGTTCTGCCACCCCAATGCGCCACTGACTGCGTGATTGATATTATACCGGGGGCCAAACTGCCCAAACCTCGGATGTACGCCATGACGCCCAGGGAGTTCGAGGACCTGCATTGTTACATCGACCAGAACCTGGCCCGGGGGTTCATCCAACCAGCTCATTCACGGATAGCCACTCCAGTCCTGTTTAAGGAGAAAAAGGACGGTTCCCTTCAGCTCTGTGTGGACTTCTGAGGGATTAACGCGGTTTGCATAGAACACCTGTACCCGCTCCTGTTGATGAAAGATCTCTTGGCCCACTTGGGTACGGGACGTGTGTTCACGAAATTAGACCTGCGGGAGGCCTATTATAGAGTCCGTATAAAGCACGGTGATGAGTGGAAGACGGCATTTAACTGCCCGCTCGGCAGTTACCAATTCCGGGTAATGCCATTTGGCCTGCAGGGCCCCCCCGCGGTGTTTATGCAACTGATTAACCAGGTGTTGCATGAACACCTATACCGCGGGGTTCTTGTTTATTTGGACGATATTCTCATATATACGACCACCTTGGAGGAACACGTCCACCTGGTCCAGCAGGTACTGAGAAAACTGTTAGACGCCCACCTCTTTGTCAAGCTCTCCAAATTTGAGTTTCACCGGGCCCGGTAGGATTACCTGGGGTATAGAATATCAGGGGCCAGCATGGAAATGGACCCCCACAAGGTGAGAGCAGTGTTGGACTGGCAGGCGCCCCGCACTCGTCGCCAGCTGCAGAGCTTTCTGATATTCCCCAATTTTTATCGGCAATTCATCCCCTCCTTTGCCATGGTAGCCCTTCCCCTGACTGATCTACTACGCACGAAGCACACCGCGAGTAAGCCACGCCCCGGACAACCGCTGGATTGGACCATGGCCTGCCAGAAAGCGTTCGAGGACCTGAAAGCCCTGTTCGCCAGGGAACCGGTCTTACTCCACCTGGAACCTGAGAACCCCTTTGTAGTACAAGCCGATGCCAGTGACATCGCAGTGGGGGCAGTGCTGCTACAATGGAACAGCCAGGGGGTGTTGCAGCCGTGTGCGTATACATCGCAGACATTTTCAGCCACCGAGCGAGCGTGGGCCATTTGAGAGAAAGGCGTTTGCGGTGCAGTGGGCTCTCTCGACATGGAGGCATTTGCTGGAGGGGGCAACAAAGCCGTTCAAGGTGTGGACAGACCATAAAAACCTTGAAGTCCTACAAACACCGAGACGCCTATCACCCAAGCATGTTTGGTGGGCACAGTACTTCCGCCGCTTCCAGTTCACCCTAAAGTATGTGCCGGGAGGAAAGAACTTCTTAGCTGACGCGTTGTCGTGCATGCCCCAGTACCATAGCAGGCGGGAGGAGGTAGTACAAGCAATTATGCCTCCCTACCAACAGGGCGTAGCTCAAGTGATTCCTCACCAGATGGCGGGTGATCTGAACCAGGAGCTACAAACGGCAGTCCGGAGCGACCCCTGGTTGAGGGACCACCCAGGCCTCTTGACATGGAGGGAGGGGCTGGCATGGAAAGGCAACAAAATGTACGTCCCAGAAGTCCTGAGGCAAGTGGTTCTTCAACGGTGCCACGATGCTAAACAGGCGGGCCATTTTGGCTTCCTGAAAACGTTGCACCTGGTGAGGTGTCAATTCTGGTGGCCTCAAGTTAAGGTGGACGTGGAGACCTATGTGAAAGGCTGCCACGTCTGTGCCACCACGAAGCCCCGTACAGGAAAACCTCTAGGCTTACTACAGAAGGTAGCAGACCCAACCCAGCCATGGGAGGATATCGCCATGGATTTTATAGTAGAGTTGCCAGAGAACCGAGGTTACACTGTTATCTGGACCGTGATTGGCCTGTTCTCAAAACAGGCCCATTTCATCCCATGCAAGGGGCTACCATCAGCCCGGCGGTTGGCCAGGCTGTTCGTCGAACATGTCTACCGTCCCCATGGTGTGCCCCAGCGTATTATATCGGATCGGGGGGTGCAGTTCATGGCACAGTTCTGGTGGGACTTTATCCAGTATATAGGATCGTCCCAAGGTCTCAGCTCGGCATACCACCCCAGCACCAACGGAGCGGCTGAGCGGGCGAATGCCATGGTGGAACGCTACTTACAAAGCTACGTCTCCTACCAGCAAACAGACTGGGCCAATTTGTTGCCGTTTGCCGAAGTAGCCTACAACAACACAGTGCATAGCAGCATGGGGTTCGCTCCTTTTCGGGTGGTGCATGGGGTGGATTTCGTCCCTATCCCTGAGTGGCCCCAAGGGACCCCTTTACCATGTACACCCCAGGAGTGGATGGCACAATTGGAAGGCCTGTGGGGAACGGTAAAAGAAGCATTAGTGAAAGCGGAGGCGGAAACGAAAGCACAGGCCGATAAAAAAAGGGCAGAGCACAAACCCTTTCAGGTGGGCGATTGGGTGTACCTGTCCACCAAGTACCTATGCTTGGGGGTGCCCTGCAAAAAGCTAGGCCCCAAGTACGTAGGTCCCTTCCAAGTGGTCCAAGTCATCAACCCAGTAACTGTAAGATTGCGACTGCCTCGGGTCTTTGGGAAGGTACACACTGTGTTCCACGGGAGCCTGCTGAAACCGGTGAAGGGTTCCCCCATGGGCCTGTAAACAAGCCACCGGGGCCAGTCTCTGGCGACCAGTACGAGGTACAGGAGATCCTGGACTCCCGAGCCCGCCATGGACGGGTTCAATATCTGGTCAGGTGAAAGGGGTACCCCCTCTCGGAGGCGCCATGGGTGAGGAGGGGGGACATCCACGTCCCGCGGCTAGTGCGGGCATTCCATCGCCAACACCCTGGGAGGCCGGGGGACGGGTCTGCGGAAGGGTCCAACAGAGTTGTCATACGCTCACCCACGTCGTTTTGCCTTTTAGGTGGGTCCCTGGTAGAAGGGGCCACCTGTCAAGCCCCTGGGCTCGACACGAACCAGTGGGGGGAAGGGACAGAGCAGCCAGAAGCCAGCTGACATCTGTGCGCCGACCCCGTGTGCCGCGCGACATCCGAAGACCAGCTGGGCGTCGGCGAGGCCACCATACACTGCAGCCGCCTCTCCCCTGTTACCAGGCACCAGGGGGAATTCCCGAAAGCCAGCTGGGCGGTGGAGGTGACCAGCTGGGTGTCGGGGGAGACCACCGCTCACCGCGGCCGCCTCTCCTGTGTTGCCGGGGGAGGACGCCGGTTGCCGCGTGAAGCTACTTCCCAGAGGAGCCGTCAGCTGTGGAGCCACGCCGGCGGCAGGGGAAGAAGCTGGACAATGACTGGTTGCCGAATAGGACAGCTGGTCCTGCAGAGGCCATGTGGCTGCACTGATGCATCCGGAGGGGGGGGGAGTTGGAAATTGAACTACGGCTTTTACCTGCACGGACCGGATGCTGGCTTGCTGATTGGGGTGAGGTTGGAGGGCGGGGCACATCTATGTAAGGCACTGGGAGCAAACCAATCCCAGTGCTGACTTTCATTTTGCATGCATTAAATTCTTGCTGGTCACTTTGTTCCTGTATTTCTGGAGTTTGTTGGTAGCAGACAGAGGACATTTGACACAATTGTAACTCACCGGGGAGCCTTTAAGGTTCAGAGGTTACAGTTTGGAGTGAATGTAGCCCCAGGCATATTTCAGAGCGTGATGGAACACACGCTCCGTAATATTCCAGGGGTCTGCCCATATTTTGATAATGTCCTCATCGCAGGGGAGTCGGTCGAAAACTTGGCAGATAGGCTTCGGGCTGTTTTGCGGCATTTCCGCGAAGCGGGAGTGAAGCTCAAACAAGAGAAGTGCAAGATCGGAGTCAATTCCACAAAATTCTTGGGTTTTAGAATTGATGCTGAGGGCATCCACCCTGCTGAATCAAAACTTAAAGCAATTCAGCAGGCGCCCAGTCCACAAACAAAGGGAGAGCTTCAAGCCTTCCTGGGGCTTCTTAATTTCTATCATGCCTTCCTGCCCACAAGGCTGCAGTAGCGGAGCCATTACACCGGCTCTTGGACAAACAGGCCCCTTGGAAGTGGACAAGGGTCCACGAAAAGAGTTTTGCGGAAGTCTTTTTAGGCTTCTTCCTCCGTTTGTTTCGATGTTCGATGTTCCTGCAGTCGTTTCCTCTGGTTTCTTAGGTTCCACCTCACCTCTCTCCAAGAAGTCTCTATGATTATTAAAGAAGTCCTCTGCTTGTTGTGGGGTGTTCAATCTATATCTTTTTGTGTCCCAAAAAATTAATAGTCCTTCTGGGATCAACCATCTGAAGTTCACTCCTTTACTGATCAATTTCCTCGTTAAGAATTGGTATTCTCTTTGAGCTTCTCTAATTCTTCTTGGGATCTGTTTGAGAACTACCAAATCTTTATCTTTGTATTTCAGAGGTTGGTCCCTCACTAGTCTCAGGATCTCATCCCGTATTGCTCTTTTGCTGAATCTAACATGAATTTCCCTAGGCACTCTATTTCTTCTTGCATAATTTGAATTCACTCTATAGACTTGATCAACTTCTCTTTTGATTTGATCACTTTCCATTCCAAGCAAGTCCGCCAATAACTCAGTCATCAATAGTAACAAGTTCTCATCACTCTATTACATTTTGGAATCTTAGAAAATATGATACGCGTTCAAACTCCATCATTGCCATAGTTTCTTCCAGCTCCGCGTTAGATTGCGCCAATCTCTGATTTTCATCATGGAGAGCCTCTAGTTTCTGGTCTACTACTACTGACTTGTCTTCAATATTTTGCATTCGTTGTTGAGTATCTGACATTGGCTGTTGAAAGGATTCCATTTTTTGGTCCATCTTAAGCAGATCATTTTGCAACTCTTCAAGATCCTTTTTCATTTCCATTTTAGAGTCTTCAAAATCCTTTTTCATTTCCATTTTAGAATCCATAATTGCCTGGAGGATGGCTTGCGTGTCCTTTTGCTGCGTATCTGGCTGTAAAAAAGTTGTAATCGATTTTTGAAGTACTGGACTAACTGAGGTTGATGCAGGAGCAGAGGATCCCTCCCTCGCCCCTTTCACCAAATTTGAAACACTCATCTTGATTATTATATTTATTGTATTTATTTATAATCCAACATCAAGCCCGATGGCCCAATTAATTGTAATCCAAAGGTAGGGCCCGATGGCCAGTTATATTCCACCAAAAAGCTCAGAGGAGAGGCGATAAAAAAAGAAGAAAAAAAAGAACCCAAAAATATATATGTAATCCAAAACCCTCAGAAAAAAAAATAGAAGTAAAAATAAAAATATCCAACAATAGTAATATCAAAGAGTAGGAAAAAATATAAAAAGGGATAGCAGATCTTCTGGGCAAAAAAAGCAAATAGAAAAAGAAAAAAGATATAAAATATGTTTATATCCACACAACAAGGCTGACAAAAAAGAGTAACAAATAAAAAGAAGAACAAAAAAGACAAAAAAAAGAAAAAAAAATATTTGATTTATAATCCAAATGTAGACATAAGAAAAAGAACTTCTTCTATGGTTCCCTTATTTTAAAGAGAATAAAATCAATCCACAAAGGGAATCCAACACCAAGCAAGGACAAAAAAAAAGCAAAAAGTAGAGAGCAGTGTCTCTTAGTAATCTTCAAACGAAATAGGAATGTCTGGGCAGTCAGCCAAGTGTCTGGGCGTTGAGCCAAACACCACAGGTGTATCAACAAAGATAGTGTAACAAACCCCCCAAAAAAGTGTAGCAGGAGAACAAAGGAACAAAATTGCAAGAATAACCACCAGGGGACGCTGTTTCTTCCCTCACCGTTTACTTAGGGAGAAAGTAAAAAGTAAAAAAAAGAGAGAGAGAAAGTTCCATTAGTCAATACACAAACCTAGCGTTCCAAAACGTTCTAAGGAAGAGCAATTAAGGTGGCTTTTCCCAATTAGAATAATAATAGGACTTTCTTCTCCTCTATAATGAGACAAGCTGGTTCCTTCAATGTAGCTTCAATTCAAAGGATTTTCACAAGTTTTTAGAATGCTGAAACCGCCGCTTTTTGGGAGGGGGGAGAAGCAAAAAATCCCCTCCTCCTCCTCCCCTTAGGCTTCCAGCTTATCATTAAAGGCAGGCAATTTTCTTAAGGGTCCACTTTGCATCAAAAGCTAATATCATCTCACCCGGATCAGTTGCTTGTTTCCTTAAACAGCTGACTCCTGTCTCCGATGATCTGTTGAAGATGGCAGCAGACGCGAAGCTCTCCGCCTTTCTCTCGCCAGTTCCAGAGGCTATTTTGAGTTCGGAGGGCTGGCTACCGCCAGCTCCCTTTCCTCAAAGAATTCACCTCTCGGTGGCCACCCCTCCAGGGTGGCATTCAGCCCTTATGGGCCCGCCAGCGACAGAAATTCGGACCCTGGGCACAGAGAGTTTGTGTCCCAGGGTCTAAGACCAATGACGTCATCCGTCAGCAGAGGAAGATGTGAGGCCTAAAGATCAGAGGCAGATAAACTCTCCTAGAAAATTGAGATCTCGACACAACTGAAACTATGGAGGAAATTGGAATTCTTTCAATAAATATAAATGGTCTTAACTCCCCATCAAAAAGGAGTAAAATATTTCATAGACTACAAAAGCTAAAAATGGATATAATTTGTCTCCAGGAGACACACATTAAGTTACAACATTCTAGAATACTTGAACAATCAAAACTTGGTAAACTTTATTTTTCCTTGACATCACAAAAGAAAAGAGGGATAGCTCTCTATATAAAAGAAAAGATGAATCCAAAACAAATTTATGCTGATGAAGAAGGAAGAATACTGATGGTCGAGATTACATGGAATTAAAAACAAATATTGATGGTTGCGATATATGCTCCCAATGAGAAGCAAGATCAATTTTTTCAGCAATTATACGATAAACTGGTGGACTTAAATTACCATAGCTTGTGTATACTTGGAGACTTTAACGCAATTGTTGATCCAGTACGGGACTATAAAAGTTATAAACAGGGGAAAAAAGGAAGTAATATTCTACCTAAATCCTTTCTAAGAATGAAAGATGAACTTTGTATACAGGACAGTAGGAGAGAGATGAACCCGGAAAAAGCACAATACACCTTTTATTCTAATAGACATAAATCGTGGTCAAGAATTGACATGATATGGACTTCTTTGGACTTAAAGGCCATGATACAAGATACTGAAATAGAATCTAACATTTGGGCAGACCATAATGCAATGAAAATGGCCTGGAAAGGATTTAAGAAAAGACCGAGATGGTCCTTGAATAAATCAATATTGAAAGAAAAGGAGTTTTTACAATTTGCAATAAAAGAAATAGAATTCTTTTTTAAAGTTAATAAAAAAGAAGAAACCTCTATTCAAATTGTATGGGATATGGCAAAAGCATATTTTAGAGGTTTGGCCATAACTTATCTTGCAAAAAAGAATAAGGAAAAGAAACTTGCTCAACATAGATTGAAAGAACAACTTAGTATGTTGGAAGCTGAACTACAATCAGACCCTCAAAAGAAAAAGTTGAAAATACAAATGGAACTATTAAAACATAAGTTAAACTTACTTGAGACAAATACAATGGCACAACAGATTAAAAGGTCCAAACAGATTTTTTTCGAAAATGCCAATAAACCTGGGAGATGGTTGGCATATAGACTAAAAAAAGAAAGAGAAAAAAGATTAATAAGTAAACTACGGGATACGGATGGTGACCTACAATGCCACAATGATTTAATGAAAAAAATTAAGAAAGAGTATTATGAGACACTTTATAAGACAGAGACGGTTTCTAAAGATGTAATTCAGGCTTATTTAAAAGAAGCAAATCTCCCAAATGTTCCTGAGAATATGTGTCAGAGGTTAAACGAGAATGTTTCAATGATGGAGATTACAGAGGCAATAAAAAAGCAAAAGAAAGATAAAACACCAGGACCTGATGGTCTTCCTGCTGAATTCTATGTAGCGTTACAAGATAATAGTAATAATAATAATAATAATAATAATAATAATAATAATAATAATAATAATAATAATAATAATAATAATAATAATAATAATAATAATAGTAAAGTTGGAAGGGACCTTGAAGGTCATCTAGTCCAACCCCCTGCTCAGGCAGGAAACCCTATACCATTTCGGACAAATGGCTGTCCAGTCTCTTCTTAAAAACT
>NW_015387482.1:40967-43613 GCF_001527695.2 Protobothrops mucrosquamatus | reverse complement strand
TCGTTGATTCGTTGTTTGATTATCTTTTCCAGGATCTTCCCAGGTATTGAGGTCAGGCTGATAGGTCTGTAATTTCCTGGGTCCATTTTTTTTCCTTTTTTGTGGATGGGAACTACATCAGCTCTTTTCCAGTCCTCTGGTAGTTCCCCTGTGCTCCAGGATCTTTGAAAAATATAGTTCAGTGGTTCAGAGATCACATCTGCCAGTTCCTTGAGAACCTTGGGGTGTAATCCATCTGGTCCTGGCGATTTGAACTCATCTAGGCTGGACTTACCATCTTCTTGCCTATCCTAACTTGTGTTTCTACTCTGTTCCCTATGGCACTATTTTTGATAGGTTGGTCTGTTTTTTCCCTTTGTGTAAAGACAGATGCAAAAAACGAATTAAATAGTTCCGCTTTCTCCCTGTTGCTTGTCACCTTCTTTCCACTTTCACCCACTAATGGACCAATCATTTCCTTCACTTTTTTCTTGTTTTTTACATGTTGAAAGAAGCTTTTTTTGTTATTTTTGACTTTGGTCGCAAGCCTTAGTTCATTTTGAGCCTTGGCTTTCCTCACCTCATCTTTGCAGGCTCGGGCTATTTGCTGATATTCTGACTTAGTTATGTGCCCCTCTTTCCACTTTCTATACTATAACTCCAACTTTGAAAGACTTATGTAATGAAGTTTTTACACAGACAAAAATACCGGATTCATGGACTGAAGCTAATATTACTTTGATACCTAAAGAAGATACTGATCATACATTAATTAAAAATTACAGACCAATATCGCTACTAAATGTGGATTACAAAATCTTTACTGCAATAATGGCAGAAAGAATGAAAAACTTTTTGAATGAATTTATACACCCAGACCAAAATGGTTTCCTACCAAAAAGACAGATAAAGAACAACTTGAGGATTATCCTAAACGTCTTGGAGTACTATGAAATCCATCCAGGGAACCAGATGGCACTTATATTCCTTGATGCACAAAAAGCCTTTGATAACTTAAATTGGCAATTTATGTTTCAACAACTTCAAGAAATGGACTTTGGTGAAAATTTTAACAAAGCAATTCAAGTAATTTATAAGAAACAAACAGCAAGATTACTTTTAAATGGAGATTACACAGATGGATTTGAGATTAAAAAAGGCACTAGACAGGGCTGCCCGTTGTCTCCTCTGTTGTTTATTCTTACATTAGAGGTTCTGGCAAGAAATATTAGACAAGATACAGAAATTAAAGTTCTGGAGATTAAAACCAGAAATATAAACTACAGGCCTTTGTGGATGACTTGGTCTTCGTTCTAGAGGAACCATTGCAAACAGCTGATAAACTTTTGCAGAAAATTGAGAAATTTGGAGAAGTGGCTGGTCTGAAAATAAACAGGGAAAAGACTAAAGTAATAACAAAAAATTTAACAGACAAACAGAAAATTCAACTCACTAAAATGACAAATCTTCAAATAGTTAAAAAAGTTAAATATTTGGGTATCTATTTAACGGGCGAAATATACTACACTAAAAGAAGATAATTATGAGAGATTAATGAAACAAATAAAAATAGATTTGGAAAGATGGGAAAATCTTCAATTATCACTTCTAGGAAGAATAGCGACGGTTAAGATGAACATTTTACCAAAGCTAATTTTCCTATTTCAAACAGTGCCTATTAAACTTACTAAGAATTTTTTTGATGATCTAAATGCAATGATTTAAAGATTTATATAGCAAAAAAAGAAAGCGAGAATCAAATGTAAATTGTTACAAGAATCTAAGGATAGAGGGGGCTTTGGACTTCCAGATTGGAGACTTTTACTATCAAGCGGCTATTTTGCTTTGGCTTAAAGAATGGATTGTATTGAGAAATAAAAGATTGCTTTGTTTAGAGGGACACGACCTTCAGTTAGGTTGGCATGCTTTTATATGGTACGAGAAATCTAAAGCACATAAGTACTTTCAAAATCATGCGATAAGAAACGTACTACTTTCAGAATGGGAGAAAATTAAACATAAAATATATATGAAAATACCTGAGTGGCTTTCAACAATGGAAGCATTTGCTTATGCAAATCTGATTAATTATGACAAACTGGTTAGTTATAAAGACATTTTAGACAAAGAGGGAAAACGTAAGGACAGGCAAACTTTACAACTGCAAGGTATTGACTTGACATGGTGGTCCTATTTGCAAATTCAAACAAGATATGAAAAAGATATAAAATCGACAGGTTTTTACAAAGAACAGACTCCATTGGATAAAATTTTGTTAAAAACAGATGAGAATTTGATTAGAAAACTCTATAAATTTCTCTTAAACTGGAAGATGGAAGAAGAACAAGTGAAAGAAACAATGATAGTATGGGCAAAGAACTTTGGACACTCTATAGATTTGGAAGACTGACAAAAACTGTGGGATAAAAATATTAAGCTTACAAAAGCGGTAGCGTATAAAGAAAATTTATATAATAATAATAATAATAATAATAAATTTAATTTATATGCCGCCCTTCTCCCAGCGGGACTCAGGGCGGCGCACAACATATTTAAAACAAAACATAAATACATTCCCCCCCGATAAAACCGAATTAAATCAAATTTTAAAGTTGTGTCTCTGTCAAATTGTTAAAAGATAAACCCCAAATAAAATCCTCCCTAGGT
>NW_015387482.1:23353-38165 GCF_001527695.2 Protobothrops mucrosquamatus | reverse complement strand
ACCCTTGATAGAAAAATAAAATAAGCTTCCAGACCTTCTCTTCTCAACTCCAACCACCCCGGCCTTCTCCTTTCCTTTCCTTTTCTATCCTTCCTCCTTCCACTCACGCCAGCCACACCCAAAGCCAACTGCAGCTGTCCCAATCTTTTCCTTCCCAGTCAAGCTCCTGCCAGCACTCTCAGGCAGTCCCCGCTACAATGGTAAAGAGAATGACTATTTGATATTGCTTGTTTTAACTGCTGCAAGGATAGTATTTGCCCAATTTTGGAAAAATGAGAATTTACCATCTGACCAGATTATAATTACTAAAATTTTAGAGTGTGCGGAAATGGATAGACTAACATTAGAAATGAAAGAAAAAGATGATTCAATTTATTTTAGAACCTGGGAAAAATTTTATCAATGGTTAGAGACACGTTAGAACTTGAAGGATTCAATATTTTAGAATAGATGACTGATTTTTAATCGAGTTCTAACTAACATTTTGGTGATATGATTATTTCTCCTGATTTACTGATTTTCATTTCTTACTTTTGATTGTTAGGATTTTTTGAGATTTTATTAGTAGTGTTTACGTAATAGATCAATGTATTTGTTTACTAATTGTTTTTAATATGTTATAGTCTAGGCTTTGGTAAAAATGGTTGAATATGATATTTACTCATTATTATGAGCTGGACGGTAGCTTGTTTGTTGAAATATGTGATTGTACCTATCCTTATTTTACCCTAATTCCTTATTCCCTTCCCCTTCCCCTTTCCTTCCACCCCTCCCTTTACCATACCTGTATTGTTACTATTTTTCCTCATCTATATAAACTTAATAAAATTTTGTTTAAAAAAAAAAGAGTTTTGCAGAAGTGAAAGATTTATTATCTTCCAATGCAGCGTTGGCTCATTTCAACGAGACATTGCCCATTAGCATAGCTTGTGATGCATCCCCGTATGGGATCGGGGCTGTTTTAAGCCACCTCAGAGTTGATGGGACACAAGTCCCTATAGCATACTATTCCAGGACTCTGCTGCTGAGCAAAACTATGCTCAAATAGATAGGGAAGCTTTGGCAATCGTGACAGGCATCAAGAAGTTTCACGACTTCTTGTACAGCCTCCGTTTCACGGTCTTTACTGACCACAAGCCACTTCTGGGGTTGTTCACAACGAACAAGAAGACACTTCATTTCTCCTAGGATGTTGAGGTGGTCAATATTCCTGTCCGCATATGATTACTGCTTGGTGCACAAACCGGGCAAAGAAATGGGCCATGCAGATGGCCTGAGTAGGCTGCCCTTAAAACAATTAGAGCCAGATCCAGCACCGGCTAACCACATCCTGTCCATCCAGGATATGCCAGAGTCTCCCCTCAATGCAGGGGATGTAGCCGCAGAGACAGCTACCGACAACACGCTAACACGCGTGTTGAACTGTGTGCTCACGGGATGGCCTGATACGTGTCCTGGCCCTAATTTCCAGAGTTTCTGGAAACGGAAGCATGAGTTGTCTACCTTTAAGGGTTGTATCCTGTGGGGCAGCAGGGTAGTAATTCCAGCCTCACTGAGGACTAGAGTCCTGGAGTCCTTGCATGAGGGACATCTGAGCATTGTCCACATGAAGGCGCTTGCGTGCAGCCATCTCTGGTGGCCTGGGCTCGATAAAGACATCGAGGCCCAGGTCCACAGGTGCACCACTTGCCAACAGTCGCGGCCTGAAATGCCACAGGCTCCTGTCCATAGATGGGAAACCACCCAAGCTCCGTGGTCGAGGATTCATATCGACTACGCCGGCCCCTTTCAGGGGCAGCTCTTCCTCATAGTGGTGGACAGTCACTCTAAGTGGCTGGAAGTCATTCCAGTGTCCAGCACGACGGCCACCATTACCATTAGGGTGCTGAGAGGCATTTTTGCCACACATGGCCTCCCAGACGTGATTGTGTCCGACAACGGAGCTCAATTTACTTCGTCGGAGTTCCAGTCCTTTCTGCGGGCGAATTTAATTCGGCATGCTACTTCGGCACCGTTCCACCCGGCTTCAAACGGGCAAGCGGAGCAGATGGTCCGCACAGCTAAAGCCTCCTTGAAAAGGATCACGCATGGAAATTGGCATCACAGGTTGGCGGATTTCTTGCTCTGCCACCGCACCACTCCATGCATGTCCACAGGAAAGAGCCCAGCTGAGCTCCGATGGGGTCACCGACTTATCACCAAGTTAGATAGATTACACCCAGACCGGGTTGCATTGCAGGTGTCCCAGCTGTGGGCACCGAGGCTACTGAAAGTGGGAGATCCAGTTTGGACTCACAATTATGGTCCGGGTCCATTGTGGGTGGTAGCTGTGGTTGCTAAGGTTACCGGGCCCCTTTCCTACGAAGTGGCGTTGGACGACGGTTGCATCTTGCGCCGGCACATAGATCAGCTTCGCTGGCGATTACCTAGCCACCCTTCCGCCCCTTGCTCTGCTCTCAGGGGGGAGGAAGCCATTGAGCCTCTCAATCCTGATCGGGAAGATCAACTGCGCAGTGACCACAGATCACTGCAATGATCCAAAGAAGGGCTTGCCCACAAGGTGGCTCCTGACTCGGGCAACCCACCCATGGGACATTGCTCGGGATTGGTTTCTACAGCCAGTCCTACCACGGGCTTCACTCCTACGGAACTGCAGGACTCCGACCTGGGTAAACCGTTCCCACCGGCAGTTTACGCCGATCAGGGAAATTCCACCCCACAGCGGAACACTGAGTTGAGCCGACCAGAACAGGCCGGCCCACTCGATCTGGGGTCGCCCGTGGCAAACAGGTCACAAAGTCCCGGTCTGCCGAGCCTGGCAGGTGAGCTTGCAGACCGGGCACTTGCAGCAGCTCTGAGGCGATCGGAGAGTGTCAGAGGCCCACCAAAGTTTTTACGGGACTACGTGAGGTTTCTGTCAATGTGAACATGACCGGCCTAGTATTTCCCTAGACATGAGAACACGCTCTTCCTTGGGCTATAATGTTTGAATTGGAACACACAATTCAGGTTCTATAATGTTGTAGTGTCTGTAATGCCTTATGCTATAATGTTGTGTCTGTGCATGTAGACCTATGATGTCCATATTGTGTTATACTGTATTGGGAGGCAAAGAACTATGATGTTGTGTGTTTTGTTGTACTGTGTATGGAAATGTGTAGTGTTATACAATAACTAGTACGTACTCCTGAACCAAGAGGGGAGGGGTGTTATGTACTGAGTTTAATTGAGAGCAGGTGCAGGGAGCTGCACCCGAAAAATCAGCAGACCATGTGGTCTGCCCAAGGAGACTTGCTGTTGTAAGGAATGAATAAGCCTGCAATTTGAGCGGGAAAGGCTGTTGCAATGATTGGCTGGTGATGCCCCAGTGAGATTGTATAAAAGGGGGTGAAGCCATTTTGTTGTTGTTCTGTTTTACTTGAATAAAGACTTATCTGTTAACACCCTCTGACTATTCAATGCCTACCAATGCACAGAACAGAACAGTTTCAATGAATCATGATTTTAAAAACAGAAAGTAAATCTGAATGTGATGTACGAAATACTTTGCTCAAAATATGCAGCAAAATGAATTCATGGATTGAAAGCCTATCACACTTGGAAATCAGGGAAGTGATGAAAGCACCATCACAAGGAAATAGCAGGGGGGAAGGAATCAATGGGCCATGTTTCTTCTGTAGTTAGACAAAAGAGAGAAAGACCTCTAGATCATGGTTTTTATACTTTTTCAGACTGTTGGTTAAAAAAGAGAGTGGTGATTCGTAGTAGAAGATTGGCTGTGTTTGAGTGAATTCATTGTTGTTGTTTTGCCCTTTGTTTCTCACTGAACCCCATCAAGTTCTTGTAGAACCCTACTCTAGATAAGAATGCAAACTTATGCATTTACAGGAAAAGATGGCCATTGAATTCAGTAGGATTTAATTCTCAGAAACCAAATTCAGCATTGCAGTGTACCTGAATTAGGTTTAAGAGCTGAATTGGATGCCTTCTATTCCCTGAATTGTATAGACACTATAAAGTAGAATCAAATTCTCTTAGTTTTGGGCTAACTTTGTCCGAAAGGAAATCAGCAGGAGATATAATTGCTTACATTTATGCATTATGACAATCCAACATATATTTGGATTGTCAGTTCCTTTGCCAGACAAGTAAATAATAATTCAGAGTCCCCACCCCACCCTTAAGTTCAGGAAGAAAATGTATTTAACACTGCATCAGAGAAATGTGACATGATTTTTCAAGGATCCATTTAAGCCCTTACAACTCTACGATTCTATTACTATTTTAAGAAAAGCCTCCATTACATAGTTCAACTCACTTGGCAAGTTATTGAACCCCATCTTAGGGGTCGACTTGACGGAATCAGTGACCAGTCATTGCAGGGTGCAAAGATGTCTGACTGCCTTCGCAGTGTTTATTGCTTTTATACAGGTATTCCAAGTAGCATAAGGTAACATGGCATCAGCATAGCAACAACATTTTTATTGGTGAAACCCCTTGCCAATCCTTAAGAATATACCAGCTAGGAGGCCCCAGCCAGGGAGCAGTTTTCTGCAACATCCTGTTGGTGTAAGCTAGCTGATATCATGTGAGCCAGGTGAGGTCATGTACCAGCCTGGGGTATTTCCCTACATCACCATGGTGATATGAACAGGGTGAGGTCATGCATTTGATCATGCAGTTTGCTGCTCACAAACTTTACATGACCTCTATCCCTTCATCGACTAAACAGTAGCAGGAGACAATGCTTCTGGATTGGCAAGTTATACAGATGCCACCCCAGCATGGTCAAAGTTATTTAAAGATCTAGCAGAGAGGAAGCAGATTCAAACTGGAAACTGAGAAACAATAGCACTTCCAAAGTATGTCCGACCTTTTACAACAGCTGCTTCCAATGAGAGCACAAAATGCCCTGCCCACTTTGGTTGTGTCAAATGAAGTCCAAAAAGGTGTGTGAGAAGTGTGGAGAAAGGTGGCCCCAGCTGCTCTTTTGTACAAATCCAAAATCTGTAGGATCCTTTCTCGAGGCACTGAGAGAACTTTGCTCAATAGTAGGGCAGATCAGAGTTTGAATGATGAAGGGACATAGAAGTTTGAGTGGTGGCAAATACAAACCATCACTAAGCTGTCAAAAGACAAATAAGGATAACTTATGACATTTCCTGTGTGAATCCTATCTGGGACAACTCTTGTAAGTTTCAATCCCTGATCAATTATAAAGCTTTTGGGTTCACCTTGGACCTTCATCTTTTTTAATATAAGACAGGCTCAGTACCTCCATGACAAACTAAGATGCAAAGTAAATTGGGAGGGGGGAACTTGGAGAGTAGATGATTTCTATTCTCACCCCCAGTTCAATCCTAAATGGATCCTCTTTAAGGAGACCTGGGACACTACAGAAGGGTAGCCAACCAGCAATTTTTCAATTCAATACCATTAAAAAAAACCTATTGAAACTAATTTAACTTTAATTTTATTTATATATAACCAATTGGAAAAGGGACAACTTACCATCTAAATGTTTTCCCTGTGGCTTAAATGTACAACATTGGTCCTTTAGTTAGTAGATCTTCCAATATTTCATTCTATTTTCTTACTCTGTGTTGTATTTTGTCCAGCTCCTTAAAGACAACTTTTGTCTTTTTTTAGATGAGGAAATTATATATTGGCTAAATATTTTCTATTATTTTCATGTTCTTGGCTATTAATTATTGACTGTAATTGGGGGCATCCAAGGAGGAGGGTCAAAGAAAGGAAAGATGCAGCAGCTACCAGTATCCATTTGAAGTCCTGTCCTATTTCTATTGTATTGATCTTTTGCCCTGGCCCCAAGACAGCCCTAACCAGAACACTGAAATGCTAAATTCATTCTTCTACTACATTCAGCCCCTACTATACTCAGTCGAAATTTCTTTTGGATGACCCTGCTGCCGAACCCAAAGATTTATGACCCAAAATTTACATAAGTTGTTAATCATTTGCCTAGGCCAGGGATCTTCAAACTTGGCCCTTTTATGACTTGTGGACTTCAACTCCCAGAATTCCTCAGCCAGGCACGCTGTCTGAGGAATTCTGGGAGTTGAAGTCCACAAGTCATAAAAGGGCCAAGTTTGAAGACCTCTGGCCTAGGCTATTAAGCTAAATGAGGGCCAGCTATTTGTGACTGGATGCTAGATTTTGAAAATCTAGCTGGAGTGGTTAGTTTATGATGGGAACCCAGACAATTAAGTCACTAAACTGTAGCCCAGTAAACCATGGATGGATGTGTTGTGTGAACATTGCCAAAGCACTCAACGGTTTTATACCTTTCCTGGATAATCATAGCAAATTCAGGCCCTCCTAGTAAAATGTATGTATTCTAAATCTTTTTCTATTTTAATTTTTTTATATTGCTAAAAGAAGCTGCTAACTCTAGTACAATAAATAGTGTCTATTCTCTAGGTAGAGTTGTTACATATTATATTGCTATATTATAGAGACACTATATTTTATTTAAAACCTTGTTACGGAGTCATTGATATCTAAGATAATTGAATCACACAGACTATGATATATATATAAATATATATATCAATATATTTACACTTGGGATACAATTTACATTACAGTACATACTTCTTTATTCCAATATTAGCTACATTTGTTTGCAATAATTATTTGGTAAAAAGTTTCTTTATGTATATTTTCTTTCTGGTATAAAAAGTGATATTCTTTGCAAGAATGATTTGGAGGCCTCATTGCGTGCTTTCGGCTTTGCAAAAACCCAGCAGCTCTCTGTCATTATAGCAACACATTTAAAAAATGCAGATGTGTTGCACTTCCGTGAGATCCAAATCACTTATTCCAAAGGATTTTCCAAGTATCCACAGGCCTAGGATATAAACTCTTGTCTTGCATTTCCTTGGCTGCAAGGTGAAGACCAAATAGAATGAAAATTTTGCCTGTTTAAAAAGATAGGCTATTTGTTGGAAGGTGGCCAAGAAAATTAAGCCAGGTTGACAAGCCCTTTAATCTTGTAATGGAACATTGTGTAATTCTGCTAAGTAAACTAAGAGGAACATTTCCACTACATAGCCATCATAGTCTAGTTATTAGGAAGAAATCAGGTTCAAAGTTCAACATGGCCACATTACTTGCTGGCTAGGTTTGAGCCAATTCCTATTTTTCTGTCTAATCTACCTCAAACATTTGCTGGCAGGGTAAAAGGGGAAAGCAGAGTGAGCAGTTAAATGGTACCTCTGTTATCAAAATAGGTATTGTTTGAAATAGAAATACTGTATGCTAGGCAATACATTCATTTCTATCACAAAAACTCTCTCCGATAACGACAACTCTGCTCAGAATCTGCTCTTGAAATGTAATCTTTAATGCAACAAAGAGGAAGCTATTAAGTACAATATCAATGAAATTCTCATTCAATTTAAATAAAATATGCTATTTTTGTTCTGGGTCCTTCCTCATTTTGAACTTTAGCCTCCAACCTGCAACTGTACTAAAAAGCTCAATGTGGCCCCAGGTCCAAAAATGGTTGTGCGCCGTTGCTGTAAAGAAAGGGCGAGATATAAATGAAAATAGGGGCAATGGAAGCCTTGTGTGAAAAAAATAGCCCCATTCAGTAAAAAGAAAGGTGGAGTTACATCCCCAGATTCTCTCCTACAAAGCATCCAATTCTATTCTAATAGCCAACCAAAACCTGGTTTCCTCCAGATATACTGGTCTCCTCTTCCCATAAATCTTATGCTCATGTTACAGAATAACAGAATAACAGAGTTGAAAGGGACCTTGGAGGTCTACTAGTCCAACCCCCTGCTCAGGCAGGAAACCCTATACCATCTCAGACAAATGGTTGTCCAATCTCTTCTTAAAAACTTCCAGTGTTGGAGCATTCAAAACTTCTGGAGGCAGGTTGTTCCACTGATTAATTGTTCTAACTGTCAGGAAATTTCTCCTTAGTTCTAGGTAGCTTCTCTCCTTGGTTAGTTTCCATCCGTTGCTTCTTGCCCTGCCTTCAGGTGCTTTGGAGAATAGCTTGACTCCCTCTTCTTTGTGGCAGACCCTGAGATATTGGAACACTGCTATCACCCCCTCGTCCTTCTCTTCATTAAACTAGACATACCCAATTTCAGCAACCGTTCCTTATATGTTTTAGCCTCCAGCCCCCTAATCATCTTTGTTCCTCTTCTCTAGGTTGGCTAGGTACCTTCATTGGAAAGGACGTGTACTCCCTTTTGAGCAAGCTCAGCAATGGGAGACATTAAAAATAGATTGAGATGGAAACTATTATCTTCCCTAACCTTGTTCCTACATACACAGCCTGCTGTCTTTGATCACAGTCCTTCTTTGTCTGGTTACTGGCTCTGACTACAATCCATACCACAAAAGGCCAAAGGATTCCACATGGATTTAGAATGAGCTCTCAGTCAGAGCCTAGAGCAACAGGCACCGGCCTGGGGGGTTAAGCATGCCATTATTAACTATTTCATTATTGCTGTGATTAAATCTGCTTTAAACTAAGACAATGTGCTTAAAGTGAACATAATAGCAATGCTAAAAATAGAGATGACTGTGATTATTATAATTATAGCAATGAAAGTGGTTTATTAATAGCCTTTCCATAGACATTTGTCAGAGCTAATATCTGAGATTTAATTCCACAATCTTTCTTACCTGCAAAGAAACAAAACAACAACAACAACAACATATGGCTTATCTATTTCTTTCTAGATAAAATCTAATAACTTCCACCATGTCTGATGAAGAAGTTGAATATGAGGAGTAAGTAGATCAACATCCAATCCCAAATATATAATTAAATATGTACAAAGTTTGGGGCATTTTCAAGTACTCCCATATATATTCTCCTTCTGTGATTTATTAATGATTTGGGATTATTATTGGATTTGGGGATTTTTAGAAGAATTGGGGCATTTGCTTAGTTTACATAAGATTCTCCTTCAGAATCAATAATGAGATTCGTATTTTAAAGTGTGCTGACTTGAAACTGCAGCTTTAAACTTTGAAATATGCATTTGTTAGTGTTTCAGGTTGATGAATTGCAAATAGATTGTTGATTTGTCCAAAAACACGTGAAGTAGATACAAAAGCTGAAAAGTTTTTTTCAATGAAATGGCCTTGAAATCAGCTTTACTTATTCATTTTTTTCCAGCATATATACCCAGCATATATGTTATAGAATTAAACAAAATTACTTTTTGTTTAAGTAAATTAATTAAGTAAATTAAACAAATTACTTATCTCCCAAAACAGGGAAATGTAAGAAAAGAAAAAATAATCGTTCCCATTTTCTTTACCTCCCTTCCCAAACATTCACCTTCATTTCGTTTGGCTTCCTATCTATATTCATATTATTCTGGGGAGCATTGCTAGATGCTGAGCATAGAAGAGAAATCTATAGGGCAAGCAGGACTCAACTATTGAACTACAGGTAGTCCAAGACTTATGACTACAGTAGTGGCCACAATTGTGGAAACCTTTTGGGAAAAGTGTACAGTAGAAATGCCACCTTTGGTTAAGTTTCCACCAATTTTTCTTCTAATTTCTTTATAACTGTAGCCTTGTTCACTTAATAATTCTATTTTACATCGCTTTCTGGGCAACCAGTCAACTCTTTGCACCATTACTTTAATTTTATTACATTTTACAAGCTCACTAAATGAAAGAACACAAAAAACCCCAACCAACTTGATAGCGATCACATAACACACTGACAAATGTCCTCCTCTCAGCTTCAATACATGACATCAGTAACTGAATCCAACTGTGATCTGATTGCTCATTACCAAAACAAGATGACACCTGATTGGCTCTCTAAACACTCAAGCTCATTGGCTACAATCAGACGAAGGAAAGCTACCTGATATCAACCTAAGCAAGTTATGCTTCCTTTTTCTGGTTATTTGGCTATAACTTTTCATAGAATACAGTACAGATAATTGAACAAACTTTTTTGCATTACATTCCTGATTAAATTATCTTTCCATTGATATATAATTTTATGGTACTACTCCCCAAAAAAGTGGTGTTATTAGCCATCAAACCTCAAAAATACACTTTTCCCAAAAGATTTCTGTTCTGTTCCCAGAGAAGAGGCATGGAGACGAAACATAGTAACAAAAACAGTCTTCCTTTATTACAATCACCAACAGAACAGAGAACAAAATGGCGCAGGCCCTTTTATAGTCCCCAGGCAGGGACAGCGTCAGCTGATCATTCCACGGCATTCTCCCGCCTTGCGCATGCGCGCAAGGCTGGAGACAACCTGTCTGGTCCCTGGCAACCATGTGGTCTGCCCAGGCCTTCTGAAGCTTCCTGAGCCTGCTGAGTCATTCAGCAGGCCCAGGACATAACACCCCTCCCCCTTGGATAAAACAATAAGTAAATACTTACTGTTTTTAGAGCAGCATATATATACACGTGTTCTGATGACATACTGTTATTCTACATACTCTTACGCCTGCCGACTAGCAGACCCCGAGTCATACATCTTTTGTAGACCAACACTAATATAGCATCTTTTATTTAACATAACATAACACCCTTCTTTTGAGTGTGCTCTGATTTCTAGAGAACTATTAAGCCTCCCTCATACTTGACAGGAACCTCACATAGTCCTTTAGATGTTTGGGTGGACCCTTGGCCTGCTCTGACCTTCTAGGGGCCAGTGTGTGTGCCTGGCCTGCCAGCTCGCCTGCCAGGCTAGGCAGACCAGGACTTTGATGCCCCATAGCCTCAGGCGACCCTCCAAGCTGCTGACTGGCTGGATCCGCTAAACCCAAACCAGAGTTCCTTGGTGGGGTGGAATTCCCCAAGTCCAGTGGTGGGATGGAATTCTCCAAATCCACAATGGACCCCTCTTGGGAGCACTGTCCCTCGAGCCCAAGACCAGCAGTTGGAGTGGCCTGAGTAGCCAGTTGACAGCAATGTCCCATTGACCCGGTGTCTATGCCAGAGTCAGGAGCCACCTCCATGGCAAAAGCCCCTTCTGGAACATGTGCTGCAGCATGTGAAGGTCCGCTTGGGCGGAGAGACTGTGGTCCACGATCGTAATTGTGGTCCTCCCCCCCTTCGAGAGCAGAGCCAGGAGCAGAAGTGTGGCTGGGAAGCCTCCAGCGCAGTTGGTCAATGTGACGTCGGATCACACGACCATCATCCAAGGCCACTTCATATGACAGCGGCCCAGAGACCTTGCATACCACTGCTGTCACCCAGAGATATCCAGGCCCATAGTTCCGTGCCCAGACCGGATCGCCCACCTGCAGTCTCCTAGGTGCCCGTGGCTGTGACACCTGTGAAGCCACCCGGTCTGGGTGCAACCTGTCCAGTTTCGTGATGAGGCGGCGACCCCAGCGGAGTTCAGCTGGGCTCTTCCCAGTGGCTGTACAAGGTGTGGTGCATTGGCAAAGAAGAAAGTCAGCTAACCTGTGATGCCAGCTGCCATGAGTGATTCTCTTGAGAGCATCTTTGGTAGTGCACACCATCCTCTCAGCCTGACCGTTGGAAGCTGAATGAAACGGTGCAGATGTGGCATGATGGATCATGTTGGCCTGTAGAAAAGCCTGAAACTCAAAAGAAGTGAATTGGGGTCCGTTGTCGGAGACAAGGACGTCTGGAAGCCCATGGGAGGCGAAGATTCCTCTCAGCACCTGGTTGGTCCTAGCAGTAGTAGTGGAGGAGACAGGAACGACCTCTAGCCACTTGGAATGGCTGTCCACGAGAAGGAAGAATTGCCCCTGAAAGGGCCCACCGTAGTCGATATGAACCCTCGACCAAGGGGCATGTGTCTCCTCCCACCTATTTACAGGGGCCTGGGGCATTTCAGGCCTAGACTGCTGGCATGTTTGGCACCCATGAACCTGGGCCTCAATCTCTTTATCGAGCCCAGGCCACCAAAGATGGCTGCGCACGAGCGCCTTCGTCCAGACAATTCCAGGATGTCCCTCATGTAGAGAGAGCAAGACTCTAGTCCTCAATGAGGCTGGGATGACAACCCTGGTTCCCCATAGGATACAACCCTTGAAGGTGGATAACTCGGACTTCCTCTTCCAGAAACTCTGGAACTCTGTACCGGGACACGTGTCAGGCCATCCTGACAACACCCATGTCAGCATGTCAGTGTTAGCATGTGATCACTGGCAGTTTCAGTAGCCACATCCCTAGCATTGAGGGGAGACTCAGGTAATTCCTGAATGGAAAGTATGTGGTAAGCTGGAGCAGGATCTTCCTCAATGTGCTGTAGAGGTAATCTGCTGAGGCCATCTGCATGGCCCATTTCTTTGCCTGGTTTGTGAACCAGAGTGTAGTCATATGCTGACAGGAAAATTGACCATCTCAGCATTCTAGGAGAGATTATATGTGGGGTTTGTTTGTTTGTTGTAAACAAACCCATCAGAGGCTTATGGTCTGTATAGACCGTGAAGTGGCGGCCATATAAGAAATCATGGAATTTCTTTATGCCAGCCACTATGGCCAAGGCTTCTCTGTCAATCTGCGCGTAATTATGCTCAGCAGATGAAAGAGTCCTGGAATAGTAGGCCACAGGGACTTGAGTCCCATCAGCCTTCAGGTGACTGAGCACAGCCCCAACCCCATAAGGGGATGCATCACATGCGATGCACACAGGCAATTGCTCATTGAAATGCGCTAAAACCGCATTTGAAGAGAGCAAGGCTTTGACCTCTGCAAAACTCCTTTCATGGACTTTTGTCCACTGCCATGGAGCCTGTTTATCCAAGAGCCGGTGTAACGGCTCAGCCACTGCAGCCTTGTGAGGTAGGAATGAGTGATAGAAATTTAACAGTCCCAGAAAAGCCTGAAGTTCGCTTTTGGACTTGGGACTTGGGGCCTGCTGAATTGCTTGCAGCTTAGATTCAGCAGGATGGATGCCTTCAGCATCAATACGGAAGCCCAGAAACTCAGTGGAACTGACTCCAATTTTACACTTATCTTGCTTCAGCTTCAGCCCCGCTTGGTGGAACCGCAGCAAGACAGCCCTCAGCCTTTCAGCTAGATTCACAGATTACTCCCCAGCAATGAGGACGTCATCAAAGTAGGGGCAGCCCCCAGGAATGCCATGGAGCATTCGCTCCATCACGCTTTGAAAAATGCCTGGGGCTACATTAACCCCAAACTGCAGCCTTTTTACCTTAAAGACTCCCCGGTGCATCACAATTGTTTGGGCCTCAGCCGTTGCCTCATCAACTGGTAACTGTTGATAGGCCTGAGCCAAATCAAGCTTTGCAAAGATTCACCCCCCTCCCCTTGAGGGAGGCCAGAATGTGGCTCGCCACAGGCACTGGGTAGGCGTGCTGCTGCAAGGCTTTGTTAAGCGTGCACTTGTAATCTGCACAAATTCGGATTTCTCCATTTGCCTTTAAAGGCGTGACTATGGGGGTTTCCCATGGACTACTGTCCACAGGCTCTAAGATTCCCTGCTGGAGCAGCTTGTCCAACTCTGCATCAATTTTGTTTCTTAAGGCAAAGGGCACCCTTCGTGGCTTGATGCGAATGGGTGTGATGGCTGGGTCTAAACGTAAAGCAATGGGAGGCCCCTTGTACGAGCCAAGCTCTGAACTGAACACATCAGCAAACTCCTTGCAAACTCCTGCAAGGCCTGACATTTGCAGACTGTGAAGTCCAGTCACTTGAATTCGAAGGGCCTCAAACCAATCGAGTCCAATAAGACTCATGCGATCACCCCCAACTACCACCACATCTAGCAACCCTGCAAAATCTTTATGCTGCACCTTGAGCGTGGCCTCCCCCTTCACGCTGACTCTGGAATTCTGGAAGTCAGTGAGGATTAGATTGGATGGCCTGAGTTTAACTCGTAGGCCACTCCTACTGGAGATCTTTTTTTTTAAAGTTTTTTATTTATAATACAATTAAAACAAAAATGGACATACGTGGCATTCCAGAGTAAATATTCCTAACAGTTTGTTTCTTGTGATACAAAAACTTAATACATCATCCTTAACCTCTATATAAGCCTCATTCTTCTACACAATACAATTATATATACAATTATATGTACAGTTATATGTATGTTTCAATCCTATTGTTAGCTTAAGATCCGAGCGGTTCTCCTTGATTCATACCAGCGATAAAATTTGTCCCAGATTTTGAAATATTCCAGTTCTGTCTTGTCTTTCATAGCCATTATAACCCTGTCCATCTCAGCACATGATAAAATTTTATACAGGATTTCTTCTTCCGTTGGAATTCCTTTATTCCTCCAATTTTGAGCATAAACCAATCTGGAAGCCGTTAGAATGTGTAGCATCAAATAGAGTACGCCTTTGTCATACTTCTGCATTGTTATACCTAATAGGAAAAATTCTGGTTTTAACTCTACCACTCGCTCTAGTATTTCTTCCAGCCATTCTTTAACCTTAGTCCAAAAATCACAAGCTCGCGTGCACTCCCACCACATATGATAGTATGTTCCAATTGTCAGATTACATTTCCAACATTTAGAGGAGACGTTGGGACCCATTTTAGCTAATCTTATGGGCGGGAGATGCCATCTATAAAACATTTTTTTTATTATTAAGAATTTTAAAAAAAATTTATAATCTATGTCCCCCCTCCCTCCCAACCCTCCCCTCCCACCCCCACTTCCCAGAGCTGATTACAGGGTACAAATAAACAATCATAATCTAAATAACATTACCCAACTATACTAGCAGTTAAATCCATAACATACTTTAACTCCCTTTCAAAATAAGTATTAACCAATTAACAACAAAAATAATAATATACCTAATTAACAACCAAAATAATAATATAATTAAAC
>NW_015387482.1:21115-22922 GCF_001527695.2 Protobothrops mucrosquamatus | reverse complement strand
TATTCAGCCATATTAAGCTAAATAATACTTTTCATATATAATCAATCCATCTTCTCCAAACCAAAATATATTTTTCTTGTAAATCCTTCAAATGAGCGGAGATTTTTGCCATTTCTACTAGATTAAACACAGCAAAGCTCTTACATCTATTATAAAATTCAGCATCAAATTGATTTCTTAAACATCAACTTCTACCGTATTCACACCAGATATCTTTGAATTCCAAATCGTCATTAAGTCAATATGAAAGAAACCTTTAATTAATTAATTTTGAAAGAACCCTTCTTATTTCTACTGCAATCTAAAACACCATTCCAGTCTTTTGCTGTTCTTTTTTCTTTGCTCTATAAGCTGCACGGGTCATTCTCTGTTCCTTTAAATCATCTTTTATCTCCAAACACTGTTGCTTAGAATCAACCTGCAAGCTTCCTGTTGCTGATATTCCTTCAGTCAGATGTTCTTCAGACTTTTGTTCAATTCTCTTAAGTCGTGGAGACGATGATGTACCTGCTTTCAAGACCGAAACATAAAAATCTCTTGCTTTCAAAATTGTGTCGAGTCTATAACATGTCCCCGCATAATTCACCACTAACCCCACAGGTATATCCCATCTGAATTGAACCTGACATTTTTTCAGCTCCTCAGTTAAAAAAGCAAAATCTTTTCTTTTTCTAAGAATTTTAGAAGGTATTTCTTTCAAAATTATAACATCTTGAGATACGATCTGGAATCTTTGCTTGTAAAAAGCCTGTATAATTTCATTGCGAAGTGATCTTCTAGAAAAGTAAATAACCACATCTCTTGGTAAATTTCTTTGCCTTGCAATCCGTGAATTAACCCTAAAAAAATTTTCTATCTCTCTCGAGATTTCTTCAGGTCCACAACCCCAAATAAAAGCTAAATCTGCAGCAATTTCTTCTTTCAAATTTTCTTGCAAATCCTCCTTTAACCCTCTTATTCACAAAGCATATTCCATCTCTCTATACTGTATCATAATAATTTCATTCTTTATTATATCATTATTTTCAACTTTTCCCACTCTGTCTTCAAATCTTTCCACATTCTCTACTACTTTGTCCACACATTCGTCCAAACATTCTATATGAGCTGCTAACCTCTGGCAAATCAACAATATATCCTTCCTCATCTCGTTATTCTTCTCCTCAAAAAGCTCTGCAGTTTCTTGTCTAATCTGTCTTACTGTTTTTTCCAAGGCATCTTGTAAATCCTTAAGAGTAAGAGCCGGTGGTAAAGGAGAGGGTGAGGGAGGCTTAAGCTTAGATTGCTGCACCATCTGAGTTACCGGAAAGGATAAAGCTTTAAGCGAAGCCAAAGTTCCAGGACGTTTTGAAGCCATTTTCATACTTGACCACTTCTGTAAAACTTATTAATCTTGTAAAACCAACATTCTGAAGAAAAAAGGAGGGGACAGTAAAAAAAAAAAACAAATCCCCCCCCATAAAGGAAAAAAGAACTTAGACTCTAAATAAGCAGCCAAATTTCGTTACATTGTTTCAACTTAGTTACCAAGTAAAAGTAAAAGTCTTTCATAACAGGAAACAGCATTCCTCCACCATTTTCACTTCTTCCTTTAATTTAAATAGTAAATGGAGAAGATACTTTACTTATCTCCTGAGTTAAAGTCCCAAATTCTCACAATTCTGGTTCTCCCGGTCAGCTCTGTCTGCTCTTGATTTTAATCACAGATCTCTTTAAGCAGCAGATGTGGAAGCAGCGTCTGGCTTTGTTCCTAAAAAAGGAACAAAGGCGTCCTGGGGTGCGGAGATAAAACCCAGACTCCGAGGGA
>NW_015387482.1:9401-20622 GCF_001527695.2 Protobothrops mucrosquamatus | reverse complement strand
TTCTCACAATTCTGGTTCTCCCGGTCAGCTCTGTCTGCTCTTGATTTTAATCACAGATCTCTTTAAGCAGCAGATGTGGAAGCAGCGTCTGGCTTTGTTCCTAAAAAAGGAACAAAGGCGTCCTGGGGTGCGGAGATAAAACCCAGACTCCGAGGGAGTTCTCACCCCTCATCCTCCAAAAAAAAGAATATGGAGGAGATGGGGAACTCTACCTCTATCTGGGAAAAACTCACCCCTCCCCCTTCACCCGGGGAACGAGGCTCCAAGCCGAGAAACAGCCGATGATCGCTGTTTTTTCAGGCTTTGACGCATTCCCAGGCGGGCGGCTGGAAAGAAGCTGCCATCGGCGCGGCTGTCACCACCGGAAGTCCCCATCTATAAAACATTTTATAGAGGTTTTCTTTGTAAGAGGTGGCCAGAGTAAGCTTCTTATTTCTTGCCCATAATTCTTGCCAGATGTGCAGATCGAAGTTTAAACCAAAATCCTTACTCCATTTTAACATAGTTACTTTTACTTGTTCTTCATACATTGCCAAATCTAACAAATAATAGTATAGTTTTTTAATCATTTTATCCTCTGATCCCAATACTATTTTATCCAATTCTATCGGTTCTAATTTAATGCCTAACTCTTTTTTTATCTTTCCAATATCTTGCCTGCAGCTGCAGGTACGCCCACCATTCTAGATCTATCCCTTCATCCTGGAGGGTTTTCCTGGATTTCAATTCCCCTCTTTCATCTAAAATATTTTTATATGTTATGATCCTATCTAATTGGATAAATTTCGGATGCACATGCATTTCTAACGATGAGATCCAACTTGGTACCTGGGTGTAATTTGGTTGCCAAATTTTTGCCCATACATCAATAAGAGCTTTTCTAATATAGTGCCTTCGAAAATATTTATGTATTTTATATTTATGGTCCCATAATATAGCATGCCATCCTATTTGTAGGTCATGGCCTTCCAGGCATAATAATCTTCTGTTCTTTAGTAATATCCAGTCCCTTACCCATACTAGTACTGTAGTCTGGTAGTATTTCTCCAAATCAGGAAGGCCAAATCCCCCTCTTTCCTTTGAGTCCTGCAACAATTTTAATTTAATCCTTGCTCTTTTTCCTCGCCAGATAAATTTAAGCATAATTTTATTCAAATTCTGAAAAAAATTCTTGTCTAATTGTATAGGTATGCATTGGAACAAGAATAAAATTTTCGGCAGCACATTCATTTTAATCACCGCAATTCTGCCCATCAAAGAGAGCTGTAAGTTAGTCCAAATATCGAGATCTTTTTGGATCTGTTCTATTAATTTATCATAATTATCCCTTTTAAGTGTAACGCATCTGGCAGACAATTGTATCCCTAAATATCTAACTTTGTTTGTAATTTGAACACCTATTCTGTCAACCAATTCATTTTCCTGGATTTTGGTCATGTTTTTGATGAGCATTTTAGTTTTTTCTTTATTTATTTTTAAGCCAGCTATCTCCCCATATCTACTCAGTATTTCCATCAATCTTATCCCTGATTGTAATGGTTCTTCGATTATAAAGACTAAGTCATCTGCAAAGGCTTGTATTTTATATGTCTCTTTCTTAATCTCTAAACCTTTGACCTGCTCATCTTGCCAAATTACTCTAGTTAGTACCTCAAGAGATAGTATAAACAACAGTGGTGATAATGGGCAACCTTGCTTCGTGCCTTTTTGGATTTGGAAGCTATCAGTCGGTTCTCCGTTAATTATTACTCTGGCCACCTGCTTAGAATAGACTGATTTGAACATATTTAAAAAAATTTCCCCGAAATCCATATACAATAATTGGTTGAACATAAAATCCCATTTTACATTGTCGAATGCTTTTTGTGACTCAAGAAAAATTAAACACATTTGCTTTTCATTATGCACTTCATAGTACTCCAATATGTCCAAAACAGTCCTAACATTGTTTCTTATGTATCTTTTAGATAGAAAGCCATTTTGATCAGAATGTATAAAGTCCACTAAAAACCTTTCAAGTCTTTGCACCATTATTGCCATGAAAATCTTATAATCCAAATTCAAAAGAGAAATGGGTCTATAGTTCTTGATTTGCGCCAGGTCTGTATTTTCTTTAGGAATCAAAGTGAGGAAAGCTTCTTCCCATGAAGCTGGTATTTTAGCTTGGGTTAAGACCTCATTAAATAGATCCAACAGCATTGGGCTTAAGGATTCTTGTGCGATTTTATACATTTCTACAGGTATACCGTCTGGCCCGGGTGCTTTATTATTCTTTTGTTTCTTAATTGCAGCCGAGAGTTCTAAATATGTTATCTCTTTATTCAGCAGAGTTTTAAATTCTTCTGGGACCTTTGGTAAGTCAGCTAATTGTAAATACTGTACTATATCATAGTTGTTTCTCTTTTCATCGTCTTTATATACATTCTTATAGAACTCATATGCCACTAGTTTCTTTCCTTCGTTCTGGCATACCATGTCGCCCTTGGCATTATAAAGTTTGGTAACCCTCTGCTTATTGTTATGTTTTTTGATTTTATAAGCCAACCATCTCCCTGGTTTATTGGCGTTTTCAAAGAAATTTTGTTTAGTACGTTTTATCTGCTGTCCTAACTCTTCCTTCACTATAATATCCATCTTATGTTTGATTAAATTTATCTGTTGCTTCAGATCACATCTTTGTGGTTCCCTTTGCAAGTTTTCCTCAACTTTACTTAGCTCTTCTTCTAATTCTCTTTGACGCTGTGTTTTGATTTTATGTTGCCTGGCCATATAAGAAATTGCAACTCCTCTCATGTAGGCTTTAGCTGTGTCCCATAGATTTTGGCAATTTGTATCTTCCTTCTTATTTAACTTAAAAAACAAGTCCAATTGTTCTTCTAATTTTAATTTTAATTCTTTATGGTTTAAAATTGCCCTTTTCAGAGTCCATCTCCTCATGTTTTTTTGCCCCTTCCATCTAATTCTAATCGGATTGTGGTCAGCCCAGGTATTCGTATCAATTATAATCTCCTCTACTTCTAAATTTAAATCGGCTGACATCCACACCATGTCGATTCTGGACCATGATTGATGACGTCCAGAGTAGAAAGTAAACTGTTTTTTCTCTAGATTCCTTTCTCTCCAAGTATCCTGAATATTGAACTCATCTGCCATTTTTAAAAATGTATCTGGTATTGTTCCTCTAGTTCTTTTTCTGCTCTTTCCACCTTTATAATCTAAGTTCTTACCCACAATTGCATTGATGTCACCCATTATGCAGATGCTATCATATTCTATCTGGCTGATAATATTATGCAGTTTCTTATAGAAACGTTTTTGCCCCTCATTCGGGGCATAAATTCCAACCAGGAGAATTTTGGTTTTATTCAAAATTACTTCCACTATTAAGATTCTGCCATCTTCATCCTTATAAATTTGCTTAGCCACAATTTCTTGTTTAATATATACTACCACTCCTCCTTTCTTATATTGCGAAAGTGCCGCAAACATATTCCCCAATTTAGGACAATGTAATAAATATTGATGTTGTTTTTTTATGTGGACTTCTTGTAACATAATTATATCTAAATTCATCTTGTTGAGCCTGTTTAGAAACTTCTTCCTTTTAGTTGGAGAGTTGAGGCCATTAACATTGATAGATATAGATTCAACACATTTTTTCCCTCCTTATCTATGTTTGGATCTGGTTACTATTGCAGGTCTAGACTCTTGGGTTTGTAAATCTTTCCCTCTTTCCACTGTCGATCTTATTGGTCTAACCTCTTTAATTTCCTTAGACTTACTCTACTCACGTTTCCCTTCATTTTTCCCATCATCAATATCCTCTCGAAACTCAACTTGTTTACCTTTGGCTTCAATGGCTTGCACTAGTGTCTCTCCTTCCTCTCTCGCCCCTCTTTCAACTAAATCTTCCGTGCTGCCAAAGTTTTCCCTATAGAATTCCTCTACTTTTTCTATTGAGTCTAGGCGAAACCTTTTTTCCTGCCATGTCACCAGAATCCCTTCCAGAGTCAACCATCTAAAGTTGATATTTTTCCTTGTCAATTTGGAAGTTATATGTTGATAAGGCCTTCTCAGGTCCCTCACTCTTTTCGGTACTTGTTTAAGTATGATCAGCTGTTTACCTCGATATTCCACTGTATCATCTCTGAACCTGAAAAGAATTTCATCCCTAATTGATTTCTTCATAAATCTAACGTGCACTTCTCTGGGGAGGTTATGTCGTCTTGCATAATTTGTGTGTATTCTATAGGTCTCATCCATCTCGCTGGCCATCTCCTCTCTACTAGACCCCAACGCTTCCGCTAGGATATCTGCCATTATTACTAGGAGATCTTCCCCTTTCATCTCTCCTACATTTTGAAACCATAAATAATGAGCAGCCTTCTCAAGTTCCAAGGAGATAACTGTGGTTTCTAATTCTTTGTTAGCTTGGACTAGCCTTTCGTTCATTTCATCCACTCTCTGCTCTTCTTTATCCATCCTTTCCTCCATTTCTGCTAGTTTTTGTTCATTTTTCATAAGTTGNTTCATAAGTTGCTGGGAGAAGGATTCAAATTTCCCATCCATAGATTTAATTTTGTCCTTAAGTTCCCCTGTATCATTCCTTATTTCACCTATTTCTTTTTTCAGATCTTCATGGTTTTTGCACATTAACTCTTGCATTGATTGCAGCATTTGCTGCAAATCTTTAAGTGGGTTTGCCCTCTCTTTTTGTGCCATTTCTTTTAATGATCTTTGCCTAGCAGGGCTTGGTTCCAGCAATGTGGTTTGAGATGTCTGCTTTCTCCCTATTCCAACCTTTGTAAGATTTGGAATACTAGACATTTTTTTCAATTCTCCAAGCCAACCTCCCCACTTATTTACAATTGTTAGAATATTTTTCCAGAGTATCAAAGTTGTTACTAAAAATCAGTTCTTGACATTAGAAGGCAAAACCAAATCTACACAGTCTCTTTCCCTGGTTGTTTTTCCCTTCCCACTCTTGCAGCAGTTCTCGATTTAGCCAGCAGGTGTCACTCTAGTATTGTCTCTAGTATTGAATCTATCTGTTCGTTCCAAGATGTCTACCTCCTTCTTTTTCTTCCAAGCGTTCTCCCTGTACCTTAGAACAGTTAGCCTTCCAAAGTTAAATTTCCGTCCCGGGAATGAGGGAATAAGGGAAGAAAGAAGAGGCCCCCTTTCTCTTCTCCACAATTCCAACCAACATAGCAAGTAAGCAGGCAAACCTTTTTAGCCCAAACCTTCCTTTTCGCCGCTTTTCCAGGAACGAGGGAAATCCCTCCTCCCCTCTTGTAGGCTGCTAAAATCAGTCAAATTCAACCGAAATCCTCCAGCACAGACTTACACCGGATCCCTTCTAGCCAGGATCACTGCTCAGATAAATTTGACTGGAACTGTCACGTCACCGTCCAGCTACTCCACCGCTATACTTCAGCCAGCTGACAGCTGTCATTCCTTCGCGGCCACCATTGTCGGCCGTTTTACCACCTCCGCTTGGCTTGTCAAAGCTTCTCCTGGGTTCATTGGTCCTGGCTGCCGCCTAAAACCGCTCCCCAGGACGCCTTGTTATTCCCAGTCCCCCTCCAGGGAACTGGGGACCCCAAAGGATCTGTCAAGCAGTCGGGAACGGGGTTAGACGCTCCAGAGAATCGTCCAACACACCCGTTCTTCTTGACAGCTGGCTCCGCTCCCTACTGGAGATCTTTTTGAAAGTGTCTAAGGAAATGATCGATAAAGCGGACCCTGTGTCCAACTGTATCGAGAGGGGAACCCCCTGCAACTTCACATCAATGTGAAGCTTCTTCCTAAGCGGCCTATGTGACCCAGTCTTGAAAATGCTCCTGCGCAATGCCAGAAACCCACCCTATGTTGGCTGGGGACCCTGATACCTTTCTGAAGCAATTCTTCCGAAGATCGGTCCTTCTGGCAACCCAAACAGACAGAGGCAATGTGGCCTTGCCGGCCACATGCCCGGCAAATGGCAGAGCGGAAGTGGTAGTCGGAGCGCTTGTGGCGTTCTCCACATCCGAAACACCGAGGGAATGAAGTTGCCTTTTCAGGACGCTCCTTAGGCCTCCTCTCCGCTGCCTGCTGAAGTCTGTCCACCTCCTCTTCTGTATCCTGTTTGGATTCCTCCTGAGCGACCTCTTGATGGACGGAGACTGCCGCTGGAGGATTCCTGGTGAGCCGCAAGGCCTTCACAGTGCCGCCCACTGCTTCTTCAGCTGCAATCTCTCTCAAAGCATCTTGGAAAGAGACCTCTTCTTTGGCGAAGATCTGCTGCTGCAGCTCACGACTTCTTAGCCCACAAATTAAACGATCCCGCAGCCTCCCTTCCAGGTCCTTGAATTCGCATGGCCTAGCTGCTTGTCGGAGCGCAGCAATAAAGTCCGCAGCAGACTCACCAGGCCTCTGGTCCATCTGCTCAAATGCGTGTTGCCATGCAATTACTGAGAGCTTGGGTTCGAAGTGTTCTCGCAGCATCTTCTTCAATTAGCATAAGCAATTCATTCCAGTGGTGCTGGGGCGACCAGATTCTCAGCTATATCGAAAGTCTCTTGCCCACAGACACACAGTAAAGTAGCATCTTTGAGGCCGTCGTCCCCCACTTGGTTTACTCGGAAGTAATTCTCCACTTGAGCCACGTATGAACTCCAGCGTTCTGGATGTCATGTATCAAATTCCGAGAGACGGCCTATCTTGGACATCGTTACTGTCCTTCAGCTTTGTCAAGCCTCCCGCTGCAAGTTTGAGAAGGGGTCCCTTTTGCCAAGCTCACCTCCAGCGTTTCTGTACTGGCAGGTAGAGTCGCGATCTCCAGACGCCGAACTTCCCAGCGCTTCAGGCCTCCTTGGTGAGTCCCTAGCTTCTCTTGTTGTTTTTCTTGCAGTGCATCCCACCTTCGTCGCCAATGTTCTGTTCTCAGAGAAGAGGCATGGAGACAAAGCATAGTAACGGAAACAGTCTTCCTTTATTGCAATCACCAACAGAACAGAGAACAAAATGGCGCAGGCCCTTTTATAGTCCCCAGGCAGGGACAGCGTCAGCCAATCATTCCACGGCATTCTCCCACCTTGCGCATGCGCACAAGGCTGGAGATAGCCTGTCTGGTCCCGGGCAACCACGTGGTCTTCCCGGGCCTTCTGCAGCTTCCTGAGCCTGCTGAGTCATTCAGCAGGCCCAGGACATAACAGTTTCCACAATTTTGGCCACTACTGTACAATTGGGATTAGAATTTCTGTTGCTAAGCAGAGCTATTGTTAAGCGAATGGTGCCTAAATTTACGATTTTTGCCATAGTTGTTAAGCAAATCACTGCAGTTTTTAAGTTAACCATCTGGTCATTAAGCTAATCCAGTTTCCCCCATTGACTTTGCTTGGTGAAATTTGGCTGGGAAGGTTGAAAAGGGCAATCGTGCGATCCCAGGACACTGCAGCTGTTATAAATATACCCTGGTTGCCAAGTGCCTCAATTGTGATCATATGGTGGTAGGGATGCTGCAATGGTTGTAAGTGCGAGGACCAGCCATTAGTTATTTTTTTCAATCCTGAGCCTTCCCGTGTCTCCAACCAACCTGGAGGACTTCTCTGAAAGGATTAGGAACTCTTAAAACTCTCCACTCTTTACAAAATTGCATTCATAACCTAATTGAGAAGAACTCATACCTATTAAAATAGTTTCATATCTATTTCTGATGATGAGCCCTAGAGGAGCTGTGGTTAAAGTGCAGCATTGCAGGTAAACTCTGCCCACAGCCTGGAGTTTGATTCTGACTGGGCTTAAGGCTGACTCAGCCTTCCATCCTTCAGGGGTTGGTGAAATGAAGACCCAGATAGTTGGGGGCAATATGCAAACAATGCTTCTACATTGTAAATCACCCAGAGAGTGCTATAAAGCGCTGTGGGGCAGTATATAAGCCTAAATGCTATTGTTGTGCTAATGCTATTTCAACATTTTTTAGTTATCTACAGTCAATGTGCCTACAGTTTTATAAATGAAGGATTTACTCATATTTATCTCCATTTCTCTCATTCTCTTTGTCTCTTTCTCTGCCAACTGTGATTTCTACTTCCCAGTGAGCAGCAGGAAGGTAAGAAATTTCTGATCCACCCATTATCACTCCCCCAATGCTAGAAGTAGTTTTTCAGTTTCTTTCTTTTAAAAAAAAAATGCATAGTTGTAATAACAGTCTGTTTTTCCTCTGGTTTTCTTAAAGGTATAGCAAGTACCAGAAAGCTGTCATTGTTATTAATTTAGAGTAATGAAAAGCCACATGAAGACCAATGGCCCAGTTTACTCACCTCCTTTCATCCTGAAATCCAGCCTTAATATCTCCTTATTTATTTTCCTCGTGGAATTTTTGTCTGTCGCTATATAACAATGTCAGCTCCTTTGAGAGAAAAACTTCAGAGTGCTGGCGTCTTAATGGAGTTGGCTGGCCTTAATAAATCCAATACATAAATAAAAATAAAGCAAAACTGTTGCTGATTTGTAGGTATCCATGACAATATTGCTTTTTTTCTTTCTACCCCTTTAAAATTTAAAGCATTCTTGCTAGAGCAAAAGAAAAAAGGCAAATCTTTTTTATTTCCTACCCTTTATTTATTTAATTATTTATTTATTTATCTAAAGCAGATTTAAATAAATAAATAAACAACTAGACACAAAAATAGTTTTTCCCCCATGCCATCACTCTGCTAAACAACTAATTCCCACAACACTGTCTTATGCCCTCGGATATCAAACCATGTAATAGGGCTCTATTACTATTATCCTTCTCATCTTTCCTATTACCTATTCCTTTAGCATCTTATGACTATCACGTTTTTGTTTGTACCTCACGATTTATGCTGATTGTTTTTATTTAGTATTTTATGAATATCACTGAACATTGTGTCTTATGATTCATGATGATTGTATTATGATTATGATCATGATTTATCACGTGTTGCTGGTATGTACAGTAAGAGCTTATGCACCAGAGAAAAATTCCTTGTGTGTCCAATCACACTTGACCAATAAAGAACTCTATTTCTCTGACAGGGAAGAAAATAGTGTAAAGGAAGGGTTCATAATATTTGGGGAACAAGGACCACACTCCCTAAAAGTGGTCAAAACCAGAAAATGAATAAGACCAGGGCAAAAAAATCTAATTTAAGTTAATGTAAAGCTTATTAAAATAAATTAAATATGTGGCCAGCTGTCAGAGCGGGCGGCGCTGCGAACGGTCTCTCTGGCATCGCCAAACGCTCGTCCTCGGTCTGTGGGGCTCATCCGAGCCGAGAGAAGCCTTGTGGGGACTTCGGAAAGTGTGGGCGATCAGCTGCTCTGCAGTCGGTGGCGACCGACGAAGGGTAGCAGACAAACCCGGCACCGAGTGGATCGGGAAGAAGACGGTCAAAAATGGCCGCTGAAGCTGACAGCTGGACAGAATAAGCGAGATAATAGCAGAACGACGGTAAATCGGATTTGACCAAATTGATTCTTCCCAAAGCTCTGTGAGCGGTTCTTTTTGGTAGACGCATTAAAAGAGAAAGCGGAGAGGGGAAGCCTGGAAAAAAGAGACTGAAGGAGTGGAAGATAGCGGTGAGTGAAAGTGGCAGGAAGAGTGCCCGGAAGGGCCTGACGTGGAGGAACCAGGCTGCACCGATTAAAGACTTGGCGCTTTTAAAGCCACACAAAGGACAGGAATTAATCTCATTTAAGTTAAGATTCCTGCTCTAGGTCCTCTGGATTTTTGCCTTTGACTGTTGTGTGGATTGGCTGGCGGAAAGTTGTCTGGTCCTTTCCTTTGTGTTTTTTTTTTCCTCTCCCGAAAGAGATAGAGATTTGCATGACAGAAGGAACTGGAAGGAGTTAGAGACTGACAACTTTGGAAAGTATGGTTGAGGAGATCGCAGGTGGACGGAATGGTGTGAGATAGAAGAAAGAAGAAAAGAGAAAGGATATTAAAGTGTGATTGAAGGGTTTACTGGATTATATATATATATATATATATATATATATATATATATATATATATATATATATATATATATATATATATATATATATATATAAAGGGTTAACACTGGGCAAGTTTAAGGTTAATAGCGGAGATTGAACTATTAGGTTTTACACTTGTATTAGTATAATACTGATAGAGGTATATAGACAGAATATATCAGAGATACTGTTTTTGTTTGAACCCTTGAAAGGAGAATAACGTAAAGGAAGAGAAAGTGGAAGAACGTAAAGAAGGAAGTGGAAAGTGGTTATTTTGGAGGAAGAGTAAGTGGTGGAAAAATTTATTTAAAATGGCAAGCAATCCAAATCTAGCCAAGATTGGTGGGGGGAAGAAAAATGTAACACAAGGTTCCAGCCCTATGAGCCAAAGATCTTTAGATGATATGCTTCAAAGAGAAGCTTCCAATCCACTTAAAGAACTGCAGGTAATGATGCAGGCAATACAGGAAGTCATGATGAAGAATCATGAGGAAATTAGAACGGAACTAGAAGCAGTTAGGAATGTTACTGGAGAAATGAGAGAGAAGATCCAGGCAATGGATGAAAGATTTGAAACTTTTAAGCAGCAAATCTTAAAAAATGAACAGAAGCTGCAGGTAGTAGAGCAAAGATTGGATAATGAAGAAAAGAAGGTGGTAGAGATGGAAAAAAACTTAACTGAGACAAATAAAGAGTTAATGACAGCGGTGACATTATTGGAAGCGGAGAAGGCGACCCAATATCTAAGGTTCCAGAATGTTATTGAGGAAAGAGGAGAAGATCTTCAAGACAAGATGGTGGGTTTGTTGGCTGGTGCTTTGGAGATTGACAAAGAAGAGATGAGTGCTGGAATGGACGAGGCATACAGGGTGCAGACAAACTATAATCTTCCTAGAGAGGTCCATGTGAAACTCATAAAAAAGAAAATTAGAGATGAAATATTATATAGAACATGTGATGAACAGTTAGAATTCGGAGGGAAACAAATCATAGTGTTAAAACAAATACCAAAAAGGATGAGAGACCTCCAAAAGAATTGGCCCTGCGCGACTCACCCCTCGCGCAGGCCTGGCCCAATAAGATCTCAAGGGCCCACCTCGAGGATGGGGTTTGGAACCCCGAGAGGTGGCATGCAGCGGGTTCAAACAGAAATCTATTTAAATTGTCCAAACTGAGGTTCTTTTTAAAGGGGTGTTTTAACAAATTTTTAGGGGGAACAAGGGTGGTTGGGAGG
>NW_015387482.1:4755-7153 GCF_001527695.2 Protobothrops mucrosquamatus | reverse complement strand
GTGGGTGCCCCCACCCTCTGGAACGAACTACCCCCCGAGATCCGGACGATTCCGGATCTCCTATCTTTTCGCCGCGCCCTCAAGACATGGCTTTTCCAGCAAGCGGGTCTGGCCTAGGGAGAATTTTAAATAGGGACAATTTTAATTAGAATTTTAATGGTAACACAGCGGTTAAATATTTGTTTTTAATTGGTTTTTAGTGGGGATAGTATTTGTATTGTTTTAATATGCTGTAAGCCGCCCTGAGTCCTGTTGGGAGAAGGGCGGCATATAAGTTTAATAAATAAATAAATAAATAAATAAATAAATAAATAAATAAATAAATAAATAAATAAATAAATAAATAAATAAATAAATAAATAACCTCTTCCTGACATCCAAGTTACATCAAAGCAATGTAAATTTTAGATGGTTAACACCAGAGGGGCTTATCGTAACCTGGCAGGATAAGAGGTTTAGATTGGATACAGTAGAGAAAGCGGAAGATTTCTACAGGCAATACTGCGCCTCAGAGGAAGACCTGAGGGACCTTGGCGTAGAAAGAGATATGGTTGAAAAAAGAAGAGATATTGAGAGAATGTCGGAGAATAGAGAGACTGAGCAAAGCATGGAGGAAGTGAGAGGGAGAAGCGATCAAGTTAGGTTAGGAAAACGGGAGAAACTCAGAGGCGGCGAAGGAAATAAGAATCACAAGAAGCACAAAGACACGACAAAAACAAGACAATGGGAGAGGAGTATAGGATTTGGTCAACCAATATTAGAGGGTTGAATGCACCAGCAAAGCTCCGGAATGTTTTTCATAAGCTTACCAAATTAAATGCAGATATTACTGCCTTACAGGAGGTTCATATAAAAAAAGATCAAGAATACCTTTTAGAACGGAACTTCCGGTGGCTCGGCGGCTGCCGAAGGAGGCTTTTTGACAGCCTCCCGTCCGGGACTGCGTAAAAATCGCCGAAACAGCGCATATCAGCTGTTTGGCGGTCTGAACCTTCTCTCCGGGCAAAGGAGAGAAGGAGAGCTTACTCTGAAGTAGGAGTTGAGTTCCCTAGTCTCCCTGGGGGGCTCCCAGCGAGGCGAAGGTGAGAACTCCTCCGGAGCTCAGAGTTCCTCCGCAGATCGGGATGTCTTCGTTATTTTAGCGAAGCCAGACGCCGTCTCCACCTCTGACATTTTTTCTGAGATTTTAAATGTGAGTAATTTTTAACAGACGGAGCTGTCTAGGAAACTTGGACTTTTTATAAAGAAATTATAACTTTGACTCAGAAGAATAAAGTACTCTTCTCAAATGACTGAAATCAAAAGTTAACTTTCAGACAAGGGAGAAAAAAATGGCCGCGGCTTAGCCGCTTCTTTGTTCTAAAGAGACACTTTCATTTTCCTTCCGGTTGTGGATTGCTACATTGTAAAGACTGTAAAGATTTTTCAAAAATTAAAGAAAAATTGAAGAAAAATCTGCTTAACTACTTGCTGTGTTGGACTGTATATTAAGATCTTTTTCAAACTTAAGAATGGCTTCTAAATGTGTTGTAGCCTCTGCAGCACCTAAGCCAGCTGTTTCTTCCCCAGCTGTACAAACTACGCATCAGAGAGCTAAAACTCCTCCACCCTCTCCTCCATCTTATATTACTTTAAAGGACTTGCAGGATTCTTTGATGCAGATGTCTAAACAAATAGTGCAACAAATGAGAGTGGAGACAGAAGAGCTTCTTGCTAAAAAGAATGATGAATTGTGTGAGAACATGTCTCAAATTTTTCAAGGTTTTGCTTTTCATATGGATCGTATAGAGGCGTGTGTGGAGGAAGTGGGAGAAAAAATGGAAGGGATGGAGGAGAGAATAGAAAAAGTAGAAGAGGGTATAGAGATTGCTCAAAATGATATTGTAATGACACAATTTAGAGAAATGGAATATGCAATAAGAATTAGGGGCCTGAAAGAGGATGCACAAGAGAAATTGAGGGAAGAGATATCAGCTGCCTTAGCGTTGGTTTTTGACTGCGATCCTGAAATTATTTATGGAGAAATAGAAAAAATATTTAGAGTCAATTCATGGGTCGCACGTCAGAGAAAACAGCCCAGGGATGTTGTTTACTTTTCTAGAAAAACACGTCGAAATGATATTATACAGGCCTTTTACCAACAGAGATTTCAGATTGCTGCTCAAGATGTTATACTTTTGAAAGAAATACCTTCAAAATTTTTAAGAAAAAGAAAGGAATTTGCCTTTTTAGCTCAAGAGTTGAAGAAGCAGCAAGTGCCTTTTAGATGGGAAATACCAGTTGGAATGGCTTTAACATATGCTGGGAACCGTTACAGACTTAACACAGTACAGAAGGCTAAACATTTTTATCTAACGGTTCTGAAAGCTGATTCATCTTCTACATCACCAGTTAAAGG
>NW_015387482.1:0-1161 GCF_001527695.2 Protobothrops mucrosquamatus | reverse complement strand
TCATATTTGGTGGACATGTAGGGATGTTAAAGCCTTTTGGATTAAGATTTGGTGGAATATTCAACAGATTTTTAAGAAAAAGATAAAATTTACACCGCAGTTATTTTTATTGGGTATTATGGATAATTTGGATCAAAAAGAAATGAAATTGATGTTGTACTGTATAACAGCAGCAAGGACATTAGTTGCTCAAAATTGGGGAAAAAAGACGTTACCAACTATGGATGATTGGAGACAGAAGGTATCGTATTTTGCAGAGATGGCAAAAATATCACTCTCAGGAGAAATTTATTTCAATGTGGAGAAGATGGATAGATTATATTCAGAGAAAGTATGAACTGAATAATTATCATGTAGCTTTTGATTAAAAATTTTATACATAAATATATACAACAAATATTGATATATTTATAAAATTTGTATGTATCTTAATGTTATTTTAGAGTCACAGTAAGTTTATACTGGTGTGTAGTAATAATGAGTAGCTTTGAATAGAATTGGATTCTTGTGTGTTTATTTCCTGGATCAGCTCTGGGAAGTCCTGGGGGGGGAGGGGGGAAAGGGAATAGATAGGTATATAAATTGATGTATTGTAGATTTATATGTGATTTTTTAAGGAGGTGTCCGGTGGGTACCCCAACTGCACCAGACGGGATGGTTGAGAGAGGAAGGGAGGTAGGAGAGAGGGAGGAAGGAGGAGAGGTTGTAGGTCTGGGGGGAGGAAGGTGTGGTAAGTGAAAGGGGGGGTGCAGGGGGGGACACCGGACACTTCCGTGAATGTATTGACTAGTGTTATTTTCTTGGTTGATATTGTGATAAAAGGCATCATATTTATGTTATTGTTTTCAATTGAAAAATCAATAAAAATTTTATAATAATAATAAAAAAGAATACCTTTTAGAACAACCTAAATTAGGTAGGCTATATGCCTCACTTGACGAGGGGAAAAAAAGAGGAGTAGCCCTGTATGTTAAGCAGAAAATAACTTCGAAACAAATCTATAAAGATAAAGAGGGAAGGGTTTTGATTGTTGAGGCTAAATTGAATAAAAGAAACATAATTATTGTTGTAATATATGCCCCAAATGGAGCTCAAGTATCCTTTTTTAAAAACCTTCATAATAAGCTGAGTGATATAGAGGGAGATGGCTTCTGTATAATC
>NW_015387481.1:165700-167102 GCF_001527695.2 Protobothrops mucrosquamatus | reverse complement strand
TTTATTTATTTATTTATTTATTTATTTATTTATTTATTTATTTATTTATTTATTTATTTATTTATTTATTTATTTATTTATTTATTTATTTATTTATTTATTTATTTATTTATTTATTTATTTATTTATTTATTTATTTATTTATTTATTTATTTATTTATTTATTTATTTATTTATTTATTTATTTATTTATTTATTTGGTCCCAAACCTTCAACATTTCTGCCTGGCATAGCACAATCCACGTTTGACAATCCCTCTAAATTAGCTTTTTGTGTGACTAGTTTTAAGAAATAGAAGACTAAAAAGGGCTGTTCTCTTCTTGTTATAGTTTCTAGAAGGGTATCCATACTAACCCATGGGGCAGAAACATTAAAAATATTATTATATAGAACATTTTTTGTCTTCTATAGAATACACTATAGAATATTATTTTATATTCTATTGAATATGCATAGGGATATAGATGTAGATATAGACATAGATATAGACAAGACATAGATAAATATAGACAGGGCTTTTTTTCTCATAGAACACCCGGAATGGAGTTCCGGCACCTTTTTGGGATGGAACCTTGTAGGGTAGGCAAGGCGGGTTGTATGACGTGTGCGAGTTCCGGCACCTTTTTTTTTTTTTTAAAGAAAAAAAGCACTGAATATAGATATAGCTATGCCCTAGTAATTGTATCAGCCTTTAACATAACACAAGCCTTTTTCATTTCTTATCCTTAGAGTTGAAATCCCTTCCTTGTTTGTTTTCAAACATTTGTTCCTAGAGGGCTCTAATGTGATGGGGAGGGGAAAAAAAATTGAGAAGAAAGAAAATGAGTAAAAAGAAAAAAAGAACAGAAAGGTTGAAAATTTGTCTGTATGTGTGGGGAGTATCTCAATATGTCAATTCTTACTGGGTTCTCCTTAGCAAAGAAAAAAGAAAAAAAAGACATAGTCCACACTTTTTAAGAAAAGCCTTTACATTAAAATAATTGTGTACTACTTAATACCATCAAAATAAAAATTTCAAAAGCAAAGAATCTCAGTAATTGCTTTAAATACACAAAGGAAACAGAATAGAAAAGCAATGTCAAACACCCGTTCAAGTGCATTCTTTGGCTTGATATTTCATTGGATCATAGCCCTTTTATTTTATTTTTTCCCTTTTCTCATTTCATACACCATTTATGATGCTAAAATATTGTACACTTGTAAGGGGGTTTTTACATGCAAAAACCGGAACACAAAGCTGTGACATGAAGAATGTTCTCCTGCCAAAGTAAACCAGCAACTATTCATCCAGCTTCTCTAAATGCATCAGATCTCATAAAATCAGCCACACGTACTCCCGACACTGGTAGTAATTACAAGAACTTGTTTCAAAAATTGGTCCAATACATGAATACTTATTGGC
>NW_015387481.1:154456-161205 GCF_001527695.2 Protobothrops mucrosquamatus | reverse complement strand
AGCACCACTTGAACACCATTGGCATTGACAAATTCTCCATTAGTCAATTGCAAAAGGCGGCCTTACTAGGAACTGCTTCCATCCTGCGACGATATCTGTAATACCATCAAACATCCACATCTGCCTATCCCAGGTCCTGGGTAAGGACTCGATAGGTAGACAAAATGCCAAATCCAGTCTGAACATCTGGCTGACTGTGCGATGAATAATAATAATAATAATAATAATAATAATAATAATAATAATAATAATAATAATAATAATAATAATAATAATAATAATAATAATAATAATAAATAAAAAAAAAAAGTTGGAAGGGACCTTGGAGGTCCAACCCCCTGCTCAGGCAGGAAACCCTATACCATTTCAGACAAATGGCTGTCCAGTCTCTTCTTAAAAACTTCAGTGTTGGAGCATTCACCGCTTCTGGAGGCAGGTTGTTCCACTGGTTAATTGTTCTAAGGTTCTTATCTAAGAAACGAGAAGGAAAAATAGAAATGCCTTTTACAGGAGTAAAATTTTCTGGCCATTGGAAAATAAGACAGATGTAGCAGAATGATCTGGCTCTCTCTTGCTAACCCAGTCCAAATCTACTTGGTTAGCCAAGGTTATTAGCAACTTGTTGGCTGACCCTGGGACCAATATATCTAATTAGGAGTTTGCTTTGTCTTTACCAGCTGTAATTCTCTTATTTTTGTGCTCAAAAACCTCTGGAATTTGTCAGCTCTCTAAAAGGATGCTTACCAAGGAAGTTGAACTCAAAAATACACGACTCAGGTAATGTATACTTGAGGTAATACAGATAGCACAAGTCCCCTAATTTTTCTTCCCTACACAGTAAAAATCCAGTTATATAGTCTGAACTAAGGGAGATTAACTGGTGCCTTTCAGTTTTCATAGCTGAGATTATGTTAACCAGTTCTCCTCATCTTCCACCTTAATTAACATGTCAATTAAATGTTTTAGAGAAGAGTCAGAGTCTGGACTAACTCTTAAATATAATACTATTTTTCTGGCCCAACTATACATCTGCAATAGATTTCATCAATGGCAATTCCCCCCCCCAAACCATTTAATGATAATTATGATGTGATGACCAAATTGGCGTGGAGCACATTTGAGAAGGTGACCCATTCCTCTTCATGCACGGCGTGGCCTGTAACAATTGTCCCCACACAACTTGTTCTCACTTCATGGTAGCTCTAGGTCAGGGGTGTTAAACTCGCAATGTCACATGATGTGACGTTGCCGGCAATGGGGTGGGTGTGATTTCGGCATGACGCATCTGGCCCACGGGCTGGCAGTTTGACACCCCTGCTCTATGTCATAGCTCAAGAAACCATGTAATTAGCAAAATAAATCACCCGGTTTCAGATCTTGCTTGCACCATCTTTTACCTGAAATGAGCTAAAAATCACAGGCATTTTGAACACTCTTTGCCAATCTTTGGTATCTGTATGTTCGTCTTGATATGAGCCATTTCCTTTAAAAAGCCGCTCTGTACAAGCAGCCTTAACTATTTGCATAGCTTGATGAGACCAGGAAAAGCAACTGGTGACTCTTCGCTGAGATGGAGAAAGATCGAAAGGCCTTCCTGAGTGGCTTTGCAGACGAAAGCTGTGAAAACATATGAGGCCCTGTTTGATGACTAGTAAGGGAAGAATGATAGGCTGTAGGCTGCAGGTGGGCTGTTTGAAGAAAGATTGAGGCTGCAAGGCATACACTCGAGCTGGGATGCTGTGGCGAGTGTCTTTAATCAACAGCTGTTGATCACAGCACTGGATATCTAATGGGACGTGCTTAAGGGACAAAGTCCTCACATAGTTCGGCTTGTGAAGTATCAACGTCTAAGACAGAGAAAATAATATGCGTAGGAAAGAAGAAAAGAGAAAAGGGCTCGTGCTTTAGAGTTAGCAAAGCCATCTTCTCCAAACTGGGGTCCTCTGGCAATTGCATTATCTTCTGAGCTTGGTCTTGTTCAGCAGTGAGTTTCAAATTTAGCTGGTTCCCACTGCAAGGCTGGTGTGCAAGTTGTAATGACTGGGTAGGATAACATCAGTTATCATTAATTTTAAAAAAATGTAATTCAGGAGACTTTTTCCCAGGCTACAATCTGGAGACTGGGGGAAGTAAGAAGAGAGGGAGAATTTAGAACAGGGGTAGTCAACCTTGGCTCTTTTATGACTCGTGGACTTCAATTCCCAGAATTCCTGAGCCAGCTTAGCTGGCTCAGGAATTCTGGGAGTTGAAGTCCACGAGTCATAAAAGAGCCAAGGTTGACTACCCCTGATTTAGAACGAGTGATAGAAGGATGAATATGAAGGAAGTCAAAGATCTACTCTAGGGAAAAGCTCCATTTGTCAGTTTATCCATCCAATGACTTAACTGCTGAGGAAGGAAAGGATTGACCGTAGATACACCGTAATAAGGAGGGAATCTTTTTACAACCCATTTTAAGTTACTTAATAAAATTTAATTTGACTTCTTGTTCAAATATCAACTAAGAGTTTGTGCTGCTCTACACCTTCCCCAAATTCCACTTGGTCTTGATACATCAGATAGATAGGAAGAATTTCCAAACCAGGAGAAGGCAGCAAAACCAACTGATTCTTTAGACATGTTTCTGGAATAATAGGATCGTGCTTTAATTATGAAGAAAGAAGAAAACAAAAATCCAAAGCCCCCAAACAGGGAAATGATGCGGAAGAAGGACATCTGTTGATTTTCCTCCAAGAGGATGGCTGTAGATTGTATTTTTCATAATGTTGAATTATTCTGGAGAGTTTCCCACTTGAAAACTCTTCTCAAGAGAAGCATAGGCTGGTCCAATAGAAGGATAAGATTGGAAGAGGAGATTTAGCCAGCTGCATCTGAAGCCTTAAGCATTAAAATAGATTTAGTAAGGCTGTAGTTTGGCTGTTATAATCATCTGTTGTGGTGGAATATAGTCCAGAGGGAGGGGCTATTTCCCAGAGGGCAAAGGAACAACAGAACTTGGAATGTCTGGTAGGCAGGAAGAGGGCAAAAATGGACCCTACTCAGGAGTTCACAGAATATATCCAGTAGTAATGAAGATAGTTGTTTGACTCTGGCAATATTCTTTTGTGGGTGAACAACAATACAGAACTACTCAGAAGTAACTCCACATGTTCTTGGTTGATCTGACATTAATCTTGCTTGGCTGTCTCTTTGCCTTCTGGGAAATAGCCGCTCCTTCCTGAAACTCTAGACTATATTCCACCTCATAAATGGATATTTCTTCTCCCCCCCCCTTTTTTTTTACAAGAGTTGGTTTTACAGTTTAGAAGACTTCTAATCACATTTATAGGCTGCCCTCTATGGCCTCCATAACAGGAGGAAGGTTGAAAACAGTCAGAAGGTGAAAGTGGTGTCCCTTTTGCATGTGTGTGTTGATTTCACAGCCAAATACAAAAGGGGCAGAAGGGGAAATATGAAAATACTAAGAGGGTCGGTATAAGGGAAGCTTCTAGTTACTCAGATGTAATTAATTATGAGAAAAATGATAATTGATAAAGTTATTTTGAATATTGACGGGAAATTAAAATTGAAAAAAAGAGAGAAAAAAACAGGATACGGATTGGATAAGGGAACTCTGATTGCAAATACATTTGAGATATGTTTTGGCTAGAGAAGATATTATAAACCGATATTATTGACCCTATGTATAACATTACAAACATGTAATGAAGATTTTTATATTTAATTGTATAGGTATTAATAGCAGTAAGAATTTTACTTGCCTAGTGGGGACAAATGATCATTATAGGAAGAAGAGAGGATCAGGGAAATACTGGATGGTGTAATATTGGATATTTTGAATGAAAGTTAATATATACCACTGAATGATAAAGGAACCCAGACACCGAGTTGTTTATTACTTATAATTGTAAAACTTGAAATTAATAAAATATTACCAAAAAAAAAAAAAAAAAATACAAAAGGGGCAGAGATTGGATCCCAATGGGGAATCCACCATCTTGCCAATTTTGACACTCCATGATGGATGTTGCTGTCTGCTTTATCTGTAAGAGCTCCTGGTGGCATTCATAATTTTTTTTCCCTTCTCTCCCCTACTCTATTTAAACTGTATGAGGAAAGTTAAGCTTAAGATCATGCTCAGATCCTTAATGAGCTTCATGGCTGAGTGGTCATTGGAACCTTGGCTACTCCAGCCCTAATTGGACTTTCTAATTGATCATCCTTGGCAAATAGAAGATGTGTGGACTTTAAATCCCAGACTTCCGCAGCCGCACAACTTCAAGCTGCCAAAGTGGAGAGACACTGTTCTGATTCCTCTTCCACAGGAAGGCAGCATTCTTCTCTCCCCAGTACTAGGTAAACAATGAGTTGTGTGGGCTTGTTGTGTTGTACTGAATGCCTTCCAACCCTTTCAGTTTCCCAGTGGCCTTTGTCCCAGTCTCAGTAGCAAAGCAAAAGCCGGCCAAAGATAACGTACCATAGCTTGATGTAATTCTTAATAATGAGATTCGCCGTACAACCCAAAAAGAAATTGCAAAACCTTTTTCTTCTGAGTTCATGAACCTTCTCATACAATAGAGACATTGGCAGGCTTTGTATTCACGTATTCTCATTGTGCCTTGCATATTCTGCTCATAAGAGAGTCCTTCCTTTTCCTACATCTGAGGACCTACATGTAGAAGAACTTTAGAAGAAAAAGTGCTTACATTTAAATATATTGTTTCCTTTCTGTCCTTTACAGATGGGGTTCTATAACCCTTGGTTATTAATTTCTCTGTATTTATGTCTTTTTTAAAAAGAAAATAGAGATACTGTATAATGGAGATGGTGGAAATACTATAGAATATAGACAATTCTATTCTATTTTTTGGTCATTGTATCTTTCATTTTGCTTTTGTTTGTGGTGATGATTTCTAGACAAACATGTCCTTTAAAGATTTGCAGGGATCTGCTCAATTTTAGCCTCTTTTTTAAAAAAATGCTGTTTTTTTCTACTTCCTTGGTGACAACGATGACTCCTTTCCAAAGATCAGGTTGAGAAATCTGCAAATCTAGTTTCTCTGTTATTTTCTGAAGTTTCTGAACTAATAGGAACATGGAAATTATAGAGTTTTCTCACAGGAAGAAAAATAAAAATGAGCCATCCTTGAAAGTCAAAAGACCATAAGTTACTAGCAAACACCGAAGAACTGTTTTTTAGGAATGATAGTTATGATGGATTAGATCCACACTTGCCTCTTGCAGACAAAACATCTCTTTCCATCTGGGAACCAACAGTTGGCAGGCTGATTGACATGAAACTCTGATCACATGATTGGCAGACTCGCAGTGGCTTCTAGTACAGGATATACACAGCCAGATTACCTGTAATATTGGCAGGAAGAGTTGTCTAGAGTTGGTACATTATGTAAGTTACTTCCATTCTTACGACATTGGAACAGGATTACCAGCATCAGCTTTTCGTTTCCAGGTTTTACTGTTTTATCTTCAAGATGCCATTATATCTGCCTGAAACATTTTGAGAGCAAGGGGACTTTGCTCAGACCTTGTCAGCCTTGTGAGTTAGTCTAGGTAAGAAGCACACTCAGAAGTACTAGTTCCAACTTTATTGCAAGATTGCATTAGCACAGTGGTTCTCAACCTGTGGGTCGGGACCCCATTTGGGGTCGATCGACCATTTCACGGGGGTCGCCAAGCAAGGCTGTCCGCCATTTTTTTTGTCTGCCATTTGTTTTGTCCGCCATTTTTTCCCCTTTTCCGGCGGGTGCCTTACTTCTCTTGGGCTGGGCCAGCTGGTGGTCGGCCTGCTCCGTCTCTGCTGCTTGCCAGCTACGCCTCGGCCGGCGCAGGGGGCGGAACCACGCATGCGCGGCGCTCCCGGGCAGGGAAAGTCCTCGACTTATGACCGGTTGGGTAGTCCTCGACTTACGACCGGTTTAGTCCTCAATTTACGACCGGTTTAGTCCTCGACTTACGACTGGTTGGGGTCGCGGCATTAAAAAGGTTGAGAACCACTGCATTAGCAGAATCTCGCAAGTCTAAAAGTGCACCTCTCCCCTCGTATGTTTACAATCCAAGAAAACTAGGATAGGTGCCTTCTGAGTTGTTTGCCATACCCACATTCCTTCTGTGTGATTAATTGACTCTTATCTGACTGTTGTCTAATCTGTGGTTCTTTCTCTTGTGTTTCAAGATCATTCCCACATATCAGTACAAATCCTAACATGTCACAGTCGATAAGAACTCAATTCTATAAGAATGGTTGGAGGGCTTTCAGGGTACTGCTATTTTGGAGTCCTCGTGGTTATGAAATCTGATTCTAGAGCAGCAAGAATCCTTCAAATTGCACTTGATGGGGTAGAGGAATAGACAAGCATATTCCATTCTCACAGCGTGCTATTTCCCCCCCCCAACATTCTTATGGTCCTTTCTGCCTGACACGCTTTTGCTGGGTTATAGATCCTATGTGAAATGCATTGATAAAGTCTTTTATATAATTAATATGTCGTTAATTATTGTTTTTATGTCTCAAACCCATTTACGCCTGATTACTTGGGTATGCAGTTAAAGAAAGTTGGGAAGCTATAGACAGTGCAAAATATAGCTGCCAACTGCTCTTGGGAGCTAGGCAATCAAAGTAAATAATATTAATCGTGCACCCACAACATAGGTTGATGCTCCATCTTTAAGCCCAACTTACCGTAAATTACTTTGAAAGTCCAAAACAGCTTAGGAGGACCAAATGAGCA
>NW_015387481.1:129456-149456 GCF_001527695.2 Protobothrops mucrosquamatus | reverse complement strand
ATGCAAGGCAAAATGATTTGCAAGTTGCTGTCTCATGACAGATGTGAACAAGGAGCTCAAGCGGCTGCACATCATTGTATTTTAAAGGGGCTCAGAGAAAGGGTAAAAGGATACAGTAAAAGGTTAGCTTATAGCAAGAAATCCTACAATTAAGGTAATCAAAAGAGAAGGACTAATTTATCTTAGGGAGTCTAGTATTTCACTGGAACCAGCAACGCAACCTTGGTCTTCATATTCTGAGTATGTTAAAAAAAAATGGATCAAGGCTTTGTGAAATCTTCTCTGCCTCCCTCTTCTAGAAAGATGATGATCATCTCCCAGTCTTTAAAGTCCCACCTAGAAATCAGATGGATCTAAGCTTGCTTTGCAACACACAGATCCACACAGAGGATCTGACAGTTGATTTTAAACAAAAGGTGATTTTGATCATGTCATTTACTTCTGTCGAGCTGGTCATCATTGGGAAACAACAACAACAACAACAACAACAACAACAACAACAACAAAACCAGCCTGGCATTATTTTTTAATACGAATGTTTCATTTTAACAAATGGCAAAAGATGCAGGTTGCCCTTAGTCAGCAGGAAGTGGTTATACACCAGAGAGCAGGCTGATTGTGTTATATTCATCCAGAACATTGAACAGCCCACAGACCAAAGGGAAAGGGGAGGGAGGGTGGGAATAACAGAACTGCTTTTATTCAAATGATCATTCTCACTACTGCTGGATCCTGCTGATTCACACATTTGCCTATTATTCTCTGACCTTGCAGCAAATGCTCCGACTTGCAGGATTAATTAGAATGAGGGTTTCCAGAGCATGCCTCTGTCTTCCCAGGAAACAGTAAGAAAACATTGCTTTTGCACAATATGCCATTAATTAAACTTTTCTTCTTTTTCTATTAGGGCTCAGATGTGATTGTATTTAGCTAAATCTACTTTTTAGCATTCCAGTTCCAGACCAACATAAGCACGGGGACCATCAATAACAACTGTGCAGTTCCTGGAACTATAGTTTCTGGAAGATTTGATGGTATTTAGACTACCAATTGTTTAAGGTGAAAAGAGCTGGCTTGTATAGATAAAGTCACTGGTAGATGATACAGGACAGAAATTAACGTTTCAATACAGAACGTCACTGTAATTGTTAGCATGATTCCTATTTGGGAAAAAAAAATAGAGGTTCCAAGTTTCATCTCATCTGAACATGTCAATGGTTTAAAATGTAATTATGAAACAGATATTGTCTGTACATCTCAAAGCAAGATCGGGATACAAAACCAACATGGAATATATATCAGCAAACTAACCTCATGACTAATAAACAGCGAAGAAGCTAAAGTGTCCTGGGACTTTAGAATTCAAACAGACAAGCCACATAATACCCAGGACTTAACAATTGTTGTTAAGAAAGACAAAAAAGTTTGGACAGTGGACACTGCAATACCTGGAGACAATAGAATAGAAGAGAAAGAATTGGAGAAAATCACAATCTTGTATAAACAGGCACAGAATCAAGATCATGCAAAGTATTAGTACCACTTTATAAAACCTTAGTAAAACCACACCTGGAATTTTGGTCACCTTATCACAAAAAAGATGTTGAGAGTTTGTAAAAAAATTCAGAGAAGACCAACTAAGACGATCAAAGGCCTGGAGATTAAAACACGAAGAATGGCTGCGGGACTTGGGTTTGGCTAGTCTAAAGAAAAAAAGAAATAGGGGAGACATGATAGTAGTATTCCAGTATTTGAGGGGCTGCCACAAAGAAGAGGAGGTCACATTATTCACCAAAGCACCAGAGGGAAGGACGAGAAACAATGGTTGGAAACTGAGAGAGAAGCAACCTAGAATTAAGGAGAAACTTCCCGACAGTGAGGACAATTAACCAGTGGAACAGCTTGCCTCCAGAAATCATGGGCGCTCCATCACTGGAGATTTTTAAGAAGAAGCTAGACCAGGCATGTAAACTTGTGACGTCACTTGATGTCGCACAACGTATCGCGACTTTTTCCCCATTGCCGGCAATGGGGTGTGTGTGGTTTTGGTATGATGCATCCAGCCCGCGGGCCCGCAGTTTGACATGCTTGGGCTAGACAGTCACTTGTCTGAGATGGTATAGGTTCTCCTGCTTAAGTGTGTGTGTGTGTGGGGGGGGCTGGACTAGAAACCTCCAAGGTCCCTTCCAGCTCTATTCTATTCTATTCTATTCTATTCTATTCTATTCTATTCTATTCTATTCTATTCTATTCTATTCTATTCTAGAAAGACCAGTAAACAGAATTAGAACAATTGTGATAAAAGAAAGCAAAGATTGTACCAATAGTAATAGACATCTTGGGTGCAATCCCAAAAAAACTGGAGCATCCCTTGAACATTATCAGCATTGAAAAATCACCATCAACTGCAAAAGGCAGCTTTACTTGGAATTGCTTACATCCTGCAATGATACAAATAACACCATCAAACAACAACATCTGTCTGTCTCAGATCTTTGGGGAAGGTCTTGATCAGTGGATAAAAATGTCAAATGCAGCCTAAATATCTGACTGACTCTGTGACAGATCAGAATAATAATCAAGACAATTAACACCTGGGTAATCCCAGTCATTAGACACACAGCTGGAATAGTGGACTGGATTCAAGCAGAACTAAAGACGAATTAGTATTGGTACATTTTCCAAGGATCAATCTACATTTTCTCCCACTCTCTTTTTTGTGTGCCTTCATATCAGTCTTGACTGCTGGCAACTATCTGGACAAGTCTTTATTGGTGGTTTTCTTTTGGGAAATGGTTTGCCATTGCCTCCTTTCTAGGGCTGCGAGAGAGTGACTGGCCCAAGATCACCCAGCAGACTGAAGATAGAAGATAGGGAGATAATGTTGATGAAAGAAGGCAAGACAAGTTAAGAGAAAGTAAACCACTACTAAAGGCATAAACTTCACAGCCCTTTGGACCAGCATCCTTAATAACCCTTTTAAAGTCTTATTTCTTTAACTGCAGGTGTGTGTGTGGGAGTTGTCTTTATCATTAAATTTTATCCTAACAACTGCATCTCTAACAAATTATGTTTTAATTTGATGTTTATAATATTCATGGTTTAAAATACAGTTTAAAATTCATGCTTTAAAATCTATTAATCTGAACAGATTAACTAAATGGGTATAATTTATGACCAGATTATGAGTAAATGGGTATAATTCAAGACCAGAGGACTGTACGTTTCAAACTTGCATTGGGACATTTTTATAAGTCCACCAGAATATACAACTGAGAGTACAACTGTCATTGTGAAAATTTATTCAAAACAATTTTTTTTTAAAAAATTGTTAGAAAACGAAGCATGCCTGAGTCTATCTGTATTTTGAAAGCTCCCCCCATTTTTTCTTTCTCTGGATGATTGTAAGTGAATCAAAAAATAAAAATCAGGGATATTAAAGATAATCAACAAAAAGAATTTTTTAAAGTGTGAGAGTTTTCTCATTGTTTTAATTCCTTATTTTGAATTGATGTAACATTTGCAGGATGCAAATTTATCTGATTGTGTCTTCTTATCTGGATGGATGGAAGATACTTAAACTTTTACATTTTTAAAAGATGTTTGCATGGAATTTCCCACACAGAGAATATTTTACAGTATCTATGTGCGTGTGTGTGTGTGTGTGTGTGTGAGAGAGAGAGAGAGAGAGAGAGAAAACTTGGATGCTTGTGTCACTGTTGAAAGGAATGGTTGATAAAACTGTGCTTGAACAAATATGTAATTTACTTGTGGATACAACTCCTTATGTAACTAATCAAGCATCTTTATTTCCTATTGCTGCCAAAAAGACTATATAGCAAAGCTCTTTAAAAATAGTACTATTGTTACAAGTTGTGCATATGATGAGTACATAAGGTGATTTGATGTTTCTCTTTTGCTAAATATAAGAATCTATTATTTTGATGCAATAAAACAAATCCCTGCCAACAAAAATATACAAACAAATGAAGAGTGTGGCCTCCAACGGCAACTTCTCATTTCTGATAATTCTCCTTTGCAAAACTATCCTTTTTTTCTATTATTTTTATTTACTTATTTTATTGATGTGTAACATTTATAGGCCAATAACAGAAGTACAGGTAGTCCTTGACAGTTCATTTACTGACCGTTCAAAGTTACAACGGTGCTAAAAAAATGACTTATGACCATTTTTCACACTTATGATTGTTGTAGCCTCCCCATGGTCACATGATCACAATTCAGATGCTTGGCAACTGACTCATATTTATGACAGTTGCAGTGTCCTGGGGTCACCGCCGCCCTGAGTCCTACGGGAGAAGGGCGGGATATAAATCTAAATAATAAATAAATAAATAATAAATATGATCCCCTTTTGTGACCTTCTGACAAGCAAAGTCAATGGGGAAGCCAGATTCACTTAACAACCGTGTTACTGATTTAACAACTGCAGTGATTCTCTGTGGCAAGAAAGGTCATAAAATGGGAGAAACACCTCACTTAACAAATACCTCACTTAGCAACAGACATTTTGGACTCAATTGTGGTCATAAGTCGAGGACTACATGCACTTTATTAGTGTCCAGGACAGAAAACAAGAACCATAATCAACAACATAAATAAATAAAATGCAATAGATTCAAAGAACGGAGAACAGAGAGACACAACTCTTCAGTGTACGGAAGACATCCAAGGATCTACTCTGATCTTCTGTGAAACTTTCTTGACAGGGTGAAGGAAAAAAAAAAGATTTCTGCTCCTGCTCTCAATTTAACGTCAAGAATCTCTCTCACTATTTATCTAGGTCAGTGATGGCGAACCTTTTAGAGACCGAGTGCCCAAAAACTGGCCCCGTCCCCACTCCACCCCCTGCCCTGCCCCTGCTCTGCCCCCCATCCCCCTGCCTGCCCACAGGACCACTCACTGCCTCCAGGGCCCACCGCAGATCGCCCAGGCAGCCCAGCAGCGCTATGGCAGCCACACCCTCTGCCCGCGCCCTGCATCATCAACTGCATGATGGGGTGTGAGGGCAGAGTCTTGTCTACATTGCCTGGCTGATATGTCCTTGGCTGCACTGCTCCATGTGGGCCACGCTCAAGGGCGACTCTCCTTCAGGTGACTGCTAGAGAGGAGGGGGTCGAGGGGGGAGGCAAGGCTGGGGCAACGGCTTGTGTGCCCACAGAGAGGGCTCCGAGTGCCGCCTCTGGCACCCCTGCCATAGGTTTGCCACCACTGATCTAGGTCTTTTCCTACCTTTTTGATAAAGCAGAAACAGGAGTGGGAAAATTTAGAATGCTTTAGATCATTTGGAAAGTTTCCAAGGTTGAGACTTCCTGATCTCAGAAAAGCCAACATCAAAGACTGGGATTAAGACAGTAAAGGTCTTACATTGACCTTCCTCACTCCTGGTTACAGGCAGGACAATGATTCCAGTCTTGTGGAAACAGGGACGGAGCACAATTAAAAAAATGCACTGTGCTGGTCTCTTGGCTGATGCTGGAAGCCAAGATGTGCCACCTCTCAGATTTCAACTGTTAGGTTGTTTACTCATCAAGTCTCTAGAAATTAAATCTCAGAAGAAAAAAATAGATGTCTCAGCAGATATATGGATCATCAGGTACAGTGCTCTGTGCCAGGCAGAGATCATTCAGATGAGAGTTGATGATTACAAGCAAGTTCTAAAGCTCTTCTGTGAATGTTGTGGATATGAAAAATAACTGGGTGAGGGGAATCCATACCCTTACAATTTTAGTTCTTGGGTTTCATGGAGATTTTGAAAGTGACTGTGCTGGCTGCATTGCTTTGGCAACATAAAGGCTTTCTAAAGCAGGACCCACCTACTACAAGGAAAATGTCCAGTATCCCCTATTAAAATGCTCTTCGTATATGCACATAATTAGTGAAGGTACGAGAGACATCAGTCTAACCTAACTTTGGGAGTAGTTTTAGAACTGTCAATGGTTTTCTCCAGTGCTTTTTTTCTCAAAAAAAAAAAAAAAAAGGTGCCGGAACTCACACCTGTCATACAACCCGCCTTGCCTACCTTACAAGGTTCCATCCAAAAAAGGTGCCGGAACTCCATTCTGGGCGTTCTATGAGAAAAAAAAGCCCTGGTTTTCTCAATTGGCAGCCTTGGGATGGCTTTCCATGAGAAATTCGACTTTCTTCTACTGATGTCAGCCCATGCTTTTCAAAGCATGCAACTTTAGTTCCGAAGCTAAAAGTAAATGCATTCATATGTCATTTCCTTCCATCCCTTCCTTCCTTCCTCCCAGCGGGATCTCAGGATTCAAATAGCTAATCAGAAATAATACGGAATTGGCCACAAGATTATCTTTGTTTGGGGGCTGATCTGTTTCTTGACCTAGAGATGATGATGGTGATTGCTGTTATTATTTATTTCAATGGTACTGAAAATAAACTAAGTGCAGCATCAAGCCTGGCCTAGAAGGGAGGCAGGGGGAGGGAGGAACGTGTGTCCCTGCCTGAGGATTTTCAGTGTAAGTATTGACACAGTATAAGAAGAGAGAGTGGGCAATAAAACGGAAGGTGGATTAGAATGAACACTGCTGGCTCATATTTAAGTGAGTGCCCACTAGGATGCCAAGATCCCTCTCACAGTTACTCCCATTGAGTCAGGTACCACCTATACTCTAACAGCGCATTTGGTTTTTCTTGTCTAAATGTAGAACCTTACTTTTTTCACCACTGAATTTCATTTTGTTAGGTAGCACCCAATGTTCAAGTCTGTCAAGATCCTTCTTAAGCCTGTCTTCTGGAGCGTTGGCCAGCTTGGTGTCGTCTGCAAATTTGATGAGTTCCTCATCTATCCCCTCATCCAAATTGGGGATGAGGAATGCAGCTCTCCTGACTATGATGGCTGAAAAATGATGACAATTTCTTACCATGCTAAGGTGAGAAGTGCATTAAAATAGATTTACAGCATAATGGTTTTAAGCAAAGATGGCACTATTTCCTTACAAGCCACAGAGCCCAAGCCACAGATGAAATGTGGCTTTGTCCATTTTGCTTGGTTCCCCTTAAGCATAGCTCTGTGTTACCAGAAGGTTTTCCCCACCACTTAAATCATACAGGTATTCTTTGAGTTGGCTCTGTAAAAAGTGACTGATGACTGTTTTTCACACTTATGACCATTGCAGCATTCCCATGGACATGTGACCAAAATTTGGATTCTTGGCAACTGGCTCATATTAATGATGGTTGCAGTGTCCCAGGGTCATGTGATCACCTTTTGTGACCTTCAGACAAGCAAAGTCAATGGGGAAGCCAGATTCACTTAACCACCGTGTTACTAACTTAACCACTGCAGTGATTCATTTAACCCCTGTGGCAAGAAAGGTTGTAAAATGGTGCAAAACTCACTTAGCAACCGTTTCACTTAGCAACAGAAATGTTTGGGCTCAGTTGTGATCATACGTTGAGGACTGCCTGTAGTACTGTAGAGATGACAAGAGATTTAGAAAGGGACATATTGCTTTTGTGAATATTGTAATTGAAAACAAGGCAAATTGTACAGCCGGAGTGAGGCTTCCTTTCTACTTCCTGTCCCTTGCTTCTCCTGTCCCTGGTTTATGAGAGCTTTCTTTTCAGTTCCCCCCTCTGTGATATATTGTGTCTTTAAGAACCAACTCCTGTTGTGGCTACCTCTCTCTCTTTGTCTAATTGGCTTCAGGGTTTTGTCTTCTGCTTTATTTCAAGAGGTCTGTTGTAGCCTTGACAGTTTCCAGATGTCTGGACTTCAAGTCCCAGAACTCTCAGCAACTCAGACTGACTGGGGAGAAGCTTCTGTTACAAAGTCTGATTAATGACTGCCAGGCCCTGGTGGGGTCTGCAACTGTGTCTCCTGCTTCACTGCACACCCGGTCAGCTGATAGTCAGACTTCTGAACATTTAGTGCTCTTTTAGCACAGCCTGGCCTCCAGTTGCCCTCCAGCTGGGAGACCTGGCAGTAATGGGGAAGACTGCAGCTTGGAAAAGACGGCTTCTCCCCCTATGTAAAACAGGACGGCCTGGAGGACACTGCCTGGGGACTGCAGGACAGAGGGTGTTCACATCCCAGCCTGATAGGTGACAGATTGATCCCGCCCCATAAGGGGCATCCGACTGCATCACTGAGACAGAGGTCAACGAAGGCCAGTGTATCAGATTATCCCCACAGGAAAGAAAAATATCAGAACAAGGGGCAAAACACTGCTTTAATATTAGAACAGATAAGGCTGCTTAAGAGATGGGCTGGGGCCAGAGAAAGGCAACCTTTTGCAGAAACATCATTCCCCCAAAAAAGTTAATAGGGCAATGGTTGTGTCAAGTTCAAATGCGGAAACATGCATAGCCTTCATTGGACTGCTTGGGATTATCCCTCCTTATTTTTTTTTCCCTCTTAAACATGGAATTTCTACAGACTCTGGAGTATTTTTGAGCAGATACATCTGGGGTACGAATGGATGATGCTAGTTTTGCTACAGATTTTGCATTTACTTCTGAATTCCGGAAACAGAAGAAATAGCGATTTATGATGGTATTCAGACTGTTCTTAAAATCTCAACTCCTTTGAGGACTTGGGAAAATAAACAACATAAATCTGAAATACGGTTCTTGAAAAGATGCTCACTCGTCTACTCAGAATTCTAATATTGGCACTTATAGTTATATCCCATGTCTCCTCTGAAAACTAAAGATGGCCCAGACCATTCCTATATATGTCTGTTCAAACGTAAACTCACATAATTCAGGGGGGACTAAATCCCAAATAATGATCCAAGCAAATGCAGTCTTCATTTCAGAATATTTTATCTGACTTGCCCCTTCCTTCCTTCCTTCCTTCCTTCCTTCCTTCCTTCCTTCCTTCCTTCCTTCCTTCCTTCCTTCCTTCCTTCCTTCCTTCATCCCTCCCTCCCTCCCTCCCTCCCTCCCTCTCTTCCTTTAAATTCTTCTAGACTTTTCAGAAAAATATCACCCTTTCCCCTTTTTGTATGCATTCAACACAAAAGGACACACATTCACACTCGCAGAAAGTAATGCATTTTAAATAAGCCATCCTTTAAAACAAGTGGAAATAATCATGAAAGTATTCTGTCTGCTGTCTGCATTAATGTGAGTTATTTCATTGCTTGGGAAAAAAAATCCTTTCAGAGGGAAACAACAATAAAATGTAAGGAGAGCGGGGGAGGGGAAGAAATCTGACAGCTGAATGTGTGGATCAGCCATTTTGGTAATTAACCAGAGTTCCACCAATTTGAGTATTTCCAGATGATGAGACAAGAAACAAGCTACATCTTGGGAGGAATTGCCCTCTAGAGAGAGGCGGGAAGCAAACAATTGTGAGGTTGACAGCTTGTACCAGCACCATTTTCTTTCCCTACTGGTTCATGGAGTTCCAAGCCCCTTTCTGTAAATCATCATCTGAGACCCTATTTATTAGCTTCCAGCTCAGTGAACAATGTCTGTTGCACACGGATACCAGCGCTATTACAAGGTGGACTCAGGGGATAAAAGACAGCAAGCACTCAACAGTCACCTACCCATTTTGAGGCATGCCCTATATTACAGCTGGCAGAAGTGACTCCTTTCTCTCTGACTTCCTTTTGTCGGCAATTAGGCGTCTGCTTGAAAAACTGCCCTGCTTCCAATTGAACCCAAGAGCCTGGCCGGAGACCAAGGTAATGGAGGAGCAGCGATGGTTGGGTGCCTTTCAGGCACACGTTCTATAGAAGGCGATTACAATCAGTAATAAAACGACTGTCATCACTTATTGCGCCTTTGGCAACCTCCCTGTTCCCCCACCCAGGGATACAAAGCAACCCCCCCATCTGTATTTGACCCTGGGGTAGCAGAACAGCCACAGGTCCTGTAGGCAAGACTCTGCACAGCTATTTCCTAAATTACAGTATTAAGTTAGCTATCTTGGACAACAGTGGGTAGTCCTACACAAAGCTTGGACAGGCAGAGACAGTTCAAAAATTTAGCTTTACGGTTGCTTGATTGTCTTCTGATTTGATTATGCATCTTGAGCAGTGGTGGGATTCAAATAGGTGAACAACCGGTTCTCTGTATGGATGCCGCTTCCTGAAGTCCATTCTGGGCCTGAGCAAAAAATAAAATAAAATTAACTACTGGTTCTGCCACAGTGGTGTGAATTGGCTGAATCCCACCACTGATCTTGAGTCTGTGAGAAGGCAGGAAACCCCCCCCCCCCATGTCATACTTGTACCCCAAATCACTCGCCAAATCAAATTTGTTAGTGAACTCCAAGCAATAAGAACAAAAGAAACATTTCAGCTTTTCTGCCCATGTGGGCACTTGGACTGAAACTGACTAAGAGTGTCTCCTAGGAAATTCGCAAATATCAGCAACTCCATGAAAAGCATAGGAAAACCCCTCAAGATATGGAAATCCCTTGCACACATAACAGGATTCCTTAGACGCAGACTCCTCACCCAAGGTCAACACCTAGATGCACAAAGAGGAAGAGATTATCCCACCTCTCAGGGAGAGATGATCACCTTTCCTCCTTACTGGATTCAGCTAGATTCCCTGAGTTAAACATTGTTCATGTGCTTCCTGAAACAAAGACTGGACCCTCCTATCAATATTTCTAACCTTGCTGTTCAATGTGGGCTCACTTTCAATTGCTAAGCTGTCTGTTTTCTATCAAATAAATTCCACCTCTGCCTCAAGCAGATGTCCTGTGCTCATTGACCCAGCCTGGAATGGACCAAGATTTTTCATCTAACAAGACATCACATTGTTTGCTGCCTGTAATATTATTCTCTGAGAAATAGATATCAAAGCATTTGTACATGTGGAGACTACCATATGTATCTGATGAGGTCCAACAAGGACAAAACCAGTTGTGTGGTGCCTCCTGCTGGATAGTAACTATTATAATATCTGTTAAACTAGAGGAAAAATCCTTCCTTTAAGGGCAAAGATCTTGAGGCATCTAGAATGAAGCCCAGAAGAAACATCAGTAGGAGGCCCAACAACTTTTTACTCTTAATGTACATAAAGAAGGAGAACACCAAAAGATGCCATCTTCACGGGTAATGAATTAGTGCAGATATTGAAGAGTTATGAATAATTGAACTGACAGTATCTAGTCAATTTATATGGGCATAGGGAATTAAGCCTATAATTATATAAAAAAGGGTCTCTGAAGAAGCAGATTAAATACAGTGAGATTAAAAATGGTCAAGCTCATCTGATTCAGAATTAGAATGGGGTCACAAGCAACATACAACTATATGCTTGATCAGAGCATGCTAGGCATTTTCTTAATATACAGGAAGTCCTACATACATCTCCTTTCAATTCTTTTGCTAGATAATGGGAACACAAGATCTTCCAACTTTTTCTAGGAAAAATTATTTCAGAATTTTCTGATTAGTACAGTTTTCTGTATGTTCTGTGAGCACAAGAATATTAGAACATAAACAGTCCCTGCTTGATCGGCAGGCAATCACTTGTCCCAATGGCCCATCAATTGCACAAGGAAACCCTCTAGTGTCCCAGCAGATGGCCTTCTAAAACAAACAAACCCACAGCCATTAAGGCTAATAGCCAGTGATCCCTATGACTTTCATGAATTGGACCAACTCTTTTTTGAAGCCAGCCAAACGAGATGTGGTAGCCCACACCACATGTCGTGGTAGTCAATTCCAAAGTTTAATTATGAAAAATTAAATATTTCATTTTGTCTCTTCTGATATTTCCAGGATTCAATTCCATTGGGTGAAATGAAATTGTTCTGCAATCTTAAAGGACAGTTTAGAAAGGGTGAGATATTGGGACGATGGTCTTTCTGCTGCTCCTCTGAATTCTATTTTGGAATCTTCTGAGCAGGGCCATAGAACTCTCTAGATTGTTTTCATGCTGCAGGGGCCATTTAGTGGCTAAATGCGTCAGAATGAGACACCTTGAGAAGTGGGCATGGACACCTGAGTCTGAGGAAGGAAACAAAAGGAACAGGAGAAAGAGAAGGAGGAGGCAAGATCAAGAACTGTCTTTCCTTCTCGAGATCTTTAATGGTAGCCATTGAGAGCAAACTCTGCTGTTTGAACTGAGCTGTGTTCTTTTCTGGAAATGCCTAGACATCCTTTTTCATGCTGTGATGCAAGACAAAACGTAAGGTGGAACTATGGTTTTGAATGCAGTAGAAACTGTGATTGAGAAAACATTGGGATGCTGCTATGACATTATAGGGAGGTAAGAAAAAAGAAGGAACGAGTCGAACTTGGTGGATGCAGAGTGGCATTAGCAAATGTGGGGATTTAAAGGACCTGGCTTAAGCAAGTCAACTGAATCACAGGACTGGGAATTGTAGAGGCCACTGGGATAAATTCCATTAAGATTCTGGGGAGTCAAACAGGGCCACAGTTTAGAATGACTGACTCCGTGGATTCCAGGTTCTCTGAAAGAGTGAAATGTGAAAAGGGTTGCGCAGCTTGTTTTTTCCTCAAAACATAAATGGCCTCCACCAGAATTCCTCCAAAAGTAGGGAACTAACATTCTAACTAACTAAGGTAGAGGTTGTGCCATGGCAACTTTGATATATATACTTGTGCAGGTATGGTATACTCAAATCCAAAAATTGGTTAGGCGGGAAAGATCTTCCACTATATAATTTGATGGAAAAATACTTAAATAGGTGGGAAGTGATCCTGTTAAAAGTACTAAATTACTCCTATGTAATTTATCTTTAAATTAAATCACATTTATCGGTCTTCATCGGTCTTTGACCACCTTTTTCTCCTAGTTCCACTATCTTTTCAGAGTAGGTCCTATGGTATGAATGGCAACTACTCCCTCCAATTGCAGGCACCCACTGTTATCTTGCTGGCATTTGTTGGACATTTACTGAATCCAGCTTCTGAGATTTCCCAACTTATCTATCACCTAGCCTAAGTTACTCTCCAGGACATGACTAAGTCCATTAACTGCACTGCCACGACACATGATATGCTCCAAATATAGATTACGAAGGAAGCAGATGGAGGCTGGCTGCTGCAATGAAAGGTATGCTTTTTGTCAATTGCTTCTCGATGATGAGCTGTCAATGGGGAAAAGTTCCATCAAGGACACTTTTGCGCAAGCAGGTCATGGCCCATGACCTGCTAGCATTGGGGGGCCACCATCTGAAATGGCCTTCTTCTCCATTGGAAATGAACGGAATGGATTTCATTTTCCGAAAGCCGAAATTAACCATGGCACTTTTGCACTCTGGCTGTGCGGCTGTGTTACGGGTGCCCAGATAGGTAACCTGGGTGTACCTTAGTCAGAACAGCAGAACAACCATCACGGCAGGCTGGTGTTGCTTTTTCTGATTGGAAAGCAGCATGCTCTGCAGACGGGATGTTGGTTCTGTATATCAAACCCTGGCAGGGTTTTCTGCCTCTTTATGGAAACATCTCAGAGTCAAATAGGCTTTTGGAACATAAAGGATGACAAATTTGGAAACTGTATCTAAATGCCAGATGGGCAAGTAGGAAGGATCTGTGTGACAAATATAGTATTAAGGCGGAATGTGTACAGGGAGAGAAGCCTGTGCCCAGCTGCTTGGAGGATGGGCAGGGAGAAAGATGACACCCCGTTCAATCATCCACAAATGCATTCTGAGTTAATTTCTTTTCTTTTCTTTTCTTTTTTTTCCTGTCCAGTTTTCATCAAACTGTATCAGGGGCCATAACAGGAGAAAGGTTGCAGCTCAGTAATAGAACATATGCTTTATAAGTGAAAGGTCTCCAGTTCAAATCTCAGCATCTCCCCAAAGGGCAGAGAAAGATTCAGGGTGGAAGTCTTGGAGAGTGGCTGCCAATTTCTGTACAACAGATTAAAGTAGGAGGCTGCGCCATGGCAACTTTGATGTATACTTGCGCAGGTATGGTATATTCAAATCCAAAAATTGGTTAGGCAGGAAAGATCTTCCACCATACCTCGCCAAGATCTGTAGATCAAAATGACACTTGTTTGGAAAGTGAATCCATTCTGCAAAGTCAAATCTTAAAGTTCTACATGTTCCCTTTTATAGTAGAATATCTATTTATTTGTCCGTATAGCTACCTAGCTAAACTATGTATTCAGTGCTACTTGTATCAGCACATACACTTATATTATCTGAACGGAAGGGAAGGATTCAGAGCATATCTTGATAGTAAAATTAATTAAACTTTCCTTCTCCTATTTTCCCTACACAACAACTCTGGGGAGATGGGTTGGGGTGACTGGCCCAAAATCACCACCTTTCACGGCTAAGGTGGGTTTAGAATTCCCAGTCTCCCAGTTTCTACCCTAGTGCCTTAACCACTTACATTCACAAAGAAGCAAAGTCAGATCACATTAATTCAGCCCAGTTTCTCTGTTCAAATATTATTTTTTCCATACTATCACCCCACGTGAAGGAGAACCAGTTTTCAAATTGTTAAAAACCACAATGCACAAGAGAAAGTTTTTACATAGGGATCACTTGTGTGCCAGAAGTTGGAAGGGTAGCAGGAATGATCTGAAGCCATGAAAGAGGTGACATTTTTTTTTAAAAAAAATTGTTCATCTATGCCAGTGGTTCTCAACCTTTTTAATGCCGTGACCCCCAACCGGTCGTAAGTCGAGGACTAAACCAGTCGTAAGTCAAGGACTAAACCAGTCGTAAGTTGAGGACTAAACTGGTCGTAAGTCGAGGACTACCCAACCGGTCGTAAGTCGAGGACTTTCCCTGCCCGGGAGCGCCGCGCATGCGTGGTTCTGCCCCCTGCGCCAGCCGAGGTATAGCTGGCAAGCGGCAGAGACGGAGCAGGCCGACCACCAGCTGGCCCAGCCCAAGGGAGGTAAGGCACCCGCCGGAAAAGGGGAAAAAAATGGCGGACAGCATTGCTTGGCGACCCCGTGAAATGGTTGATTGACCCCAAGTGGGGTCGCGACCCATAGGTTGAGAACCGCTGATCTATGCTTTGTATTGGTGGTTGGATAGAAAGAAGAGAAACCAGGAAGAGGAAAGTCTGGAAAGAAGAGAAACAGTTGGGAACTCATGACCAGCAGGAACAAACAAGAATGCAAACTGGATTGTGGGAATTTTACAAATGGGGGAGGAAAGCAGGGGAAGCATCATACTGTAAGGTCCCAGTCCCTTACTCGAACTTGTGATACCATATCAATCTAATCAGATAACCCAAGTGGAGGCTTCTTAGACAGCTCTTTATTTAATCAAATAAGATGGCTGGATGGCAGACAATCTGGAACGCTGGCAGAGTTACGTCCAGAAGCGCCACGCCTTAGAAAGTTAGTAGCATTGCTTTATAAACTTTGTTAGCCAATGAAAATCAGACAACAGAGCCATTACATCATAAGGAAGACATCAATCATTCCTGTACACTTCCTTATTCCCTCCTTCTGTACATCCCAGCCATGTACATGTCTTCCCACGCTTGCATGAGATTTCCCTGGTGCAAAAGCTGATTACAAAAAGCAAGAAAGCAACAGTTAAACTAAACAATTTTCCTTTGTTCTAGAACCCTTCAATACTGGTCATTCATCTCCAGAAGAAACCAAGCTGTGAGCTGTGTAAAATATAACATAGCACTTATTTTTTTAACTAAAAGTTTTTTTATTTTCTTAATATAAAATAGAAATAGAAATAAAAACAATGGAATAAAGGGGGAAAAGACAAGAGACCGAGACAGTTAACAATACCAGTTCCTGTAGAACAGGGGTGTCAAACTGGTGGCCTGCAGGCCAGATGTGTCACGTGCAGGCCACACCCACCCCGGCTCCACAAAGGCAAAAATCGTTGCGATACGTCATGGTACATCAGGTGACAGGATCAGGTTTGACACCTGTGCTGTGGAACATTGATGGAAGAGGAGTATTTGTATTTATGTCTCATGCTTACAGCCACCCTAGAGATATTTAGCTGGCCACTTTGATGAACAAAATAGGGGACAAAAATGGACCTTGGCCTGATCCAGAAGGCCTCCTCTCATTCTTTTATGTTGTGGTATAAACTATTTAGAGTGTTTCTGGAGAGACTTAACATTTCATTTCATTTCTGGGATATCTGCAATTTACTCTGCACTTACCTGTGTAATGGCTTCACTTATTCCAACATGCTTGCTATCTTCCAACTAACTTCCAACTATCAGTTTTCCTGCCTGAGCAGTGGGTTGGACTAGAAGACCTCCAGGGTCTGTATTTTGTTATATCTGTTATATCTTTGGTTGCTTTTCTATTAGACGAATGTAAATAATGGACTTCTTTTCTTTTAGCCTGATAAAATTTAGGATTTCTTGATACTTACATTTTAGCATTAGTCCGTTTATAACTTTTCTGCTGTGTTTGTCTTTGAATACCCAAGTTCACTCTGTTTACCATTGCACTGGGTTTCTTCCCTTTAATTATAAGGCTTAATACATCAATTTAATCCACTCCCAGGATGATAAGTCTCCAGCTGTCAGGGAAACAAGTTCTCAGTGAAGGAAGACACTTTTCAAGGATACAGGAGATGTTTGGTCATTAATTCACATTCTCTTATGCTGAGGACGTTCCTCTGATGAGAAGGACAGGGGAGAAATTTTTGGATTATAAATGCCATGAACTTTCCTGGTGATAAATATTTTGAAGATATTCTTGTTGGAGACCAAGAATGACTAGGGCAGTTAGGGGTTCTGAAAACACTACATTGTTGATTGATTGCTTTACTAGAGATCTCAGAATGTCATGCAGTGTAATGCAGTGGCCAATTTATGCCACCTATGATTCACTTGGCAGAGATGTAAGAAGAATGAATGAATAATGGAAATATTAAAATTGCAATATAAATATCTGCACTTGAAAAATTGAATTATGGGGAATTTTCAAGCAGGGTAATATTAGATGTATTTAGTACTTTGGGTTCGACCATATCCATTTTGTTGCCAGATATTTATGTCTCAGTGAAGCCAATAGGAAAGTGCCAAAAACAATTCTGGCACTAAATAAGAGCACATGTAGATTCAAACTTAAACAGGCTTTAAACAAATGTAAGTACCACAGCTTTCTCCATGGTATTTTGGGCATTGTAGTTTTTCTGCAAATCTTCTGTTGGAGACACTGGGGATACCCTTTCCAATACAGGTAGTCCTTGACTTATGACCACAACTGAACCCAAACTTTCTGTTGCTAAGTAAAACATTTGTTAAGTGAATTTTGCCCCATTTTACGACCTTTCTTGGCACAGTTGTTAAGTGAATCACTGCAGTTGTTAAATTAGTAACACTGTGAGGACACTGCAATGGCCACAACTTTATGAATAAAACTGGTTTGAACCCTGTGGAAATTTCTGTTCCAAATGAGTAATGGATCCTGGGTTTTTAATGCTTAGTTTAGTTTAGTTTAGTTTAGTTTAGTTTAGTTTAGCTTAGCTTAGCTTAGCTTAGCTTAGCTTAGTTTAGTTTTTAGTTTAGTTTAGTTTAGTTTAGTTTAGTTTAGTTTAGTTTAGTTTAGTTTAGTTTAGTTTAGTTTAGTTTAGTTTAGAGCACCACTTGGACTAACCTGAGGATACAAACAGATAAACACAAGAGTTTTAGTGATATACAGATCTAATTTTCTTATTAATTTTAAAAACATATTTTTCCATAATGTCTTCCATTAATTTATCCATTAAAACACCAACATTTTCATTAGGATCCACCATTGTTGAAACCAGTTCATCAACATACTCTCTCAATTTATACATTTGTTATCTACCTTTCATCCCCTTTATTTTCTAGTTCTGTCTGATGACTTTTACCAAGATTTCTACGGCTAATTATGAACAGGAACAAGGAAATATGTTTGGTTCCATATAAATCATACATGGTTTTGATAATTTCCCATTCCAACCACCAGAAGATGTTGTAAAATATCTATCTATCTATCTATCTATCTATCTATCTATCTATCTATCTATCTATCTATCTATCTATCTATCTATCTATCTATCTATCTATCTATCTATCTATCTATCTATTTATCTATCATGTTCCTGTCATGAAGTTTTGTCCAAATCCCATTTATTTCCCAACTCCTAAAACAGAAAACTTTAGTTCAAATTGTTGAAAACTTTCTCAGCATCCGAAAATAACAGCCTTGAAGTTTCAAATCAATAGTGGCTAGACCTATACATCACACTGTGCAGGCACACAGGTGACCTGGCCAGTCTGTTCTGTCATTATAAGACGGATCACATTACTTTTAATTCATAATACTTATTTCTACATTTGCATCTATAGGGGTAAGGTGCAAGAGGTCTCCCTCATAATGTCAGTTGCAATGCTATTAAATGATAATATCAGTGTCATCATTCCTTTTAGTTATAGATCTGTCTATCAGCTCAGGATATATAGGATAGTGGATTTTATACCACAAAGGGAGTAATATAAAAAGAGCCTTGTTGGATCTGATCAAACGCCATCTAATCAGCATGAAGTCCTCAAGAAGAGCAGCTGTATTAGGAAATAAGTGAATATTTAATCAAATATCCTGATTCGCACAACAGTGAACCAGCTTCCTTCAGCAGTTGGTGCTGAGTTATCTTATGATGACAAGGTAAATCTTGTGTTTCTATGTGTGTATGCGATTGTTCCTAAGAATGAAATGAGTCCTTGATTTAAAGACAAATCATGTAGAATGTACTATATATGGATGACACGAGCAAAGTATAATTTCTGATACAAAAAGGATTTTTTTTAATGCATGGCTAAACAGAAGGAAATTAGCTGCCATTCTGTTTACTGGAATGGGAAATAAAGCTTCACCCAAAATTTACCAGGTAGTGGGATGGGAATTATGTGGGGTGTCACATTTAAGCATAGTTCAATGTCTGTAATGGTCCCTTTTAGTACTTGTTATTCAAATCAGTAGAATTATTTCAATATGTTGGGTTTTTCCCATATGTTTCCATTTACTGGGTGGTTGACCTTGGTGGATAGGCGGAAATAACACTGAGAGAGGAAGAAATGTAGGAGAAAAGGGGAAAAGGTTAATCTGAGTCACAAAACATCCATACCTCTTCCCCATCTTTCCACAAATCCAGTAAAATATTTGCCCATCAAATGTTGCTGATCTGTTGATCCATTTGCAGTTTACTTTCTCTATTTTCTGGATTATTTCTGAAAGAGCTGCCAGCTTACAGAAGCAAATTGAAATGTAAAGTACTGAGAAACTATAATTCAATTAATAATGACCAAGACTGACATAATGATCAGATGTTTCCTGCCCTAACAGTGTGCTGTAGATTTCATGCATGACGATATTATTATTACGCTGCAGCGTATAAAAATTAAGGTTAATACACTAGCATGACTGGGGAGAGAAAATTATGCCTGAAAATGCAAAACAAGTATTCAATTGATAGTAACAGTATCTATTAACCATCGCAGGATTCTTGTAGATCTCCATGGGACATTTAGCTTCCAATCAAAATCCAAACAGTAGCTCTGCCAAATAATATTAAACAAAATATTATTAGAAGTCAGGGTCAAAAGGACAGATCATCATAGAAACACTGGTCTTTTTTTTAAAAAAAAAAACAACTATTCATACATGCACTATTTAATTTCTAGGGAGAATAGGCAATCATTTGATCTGCAGGGGGATTAGGGGTTTCTTTTAAACACAGTCTATGCCACGTTTTTATACCATGCTACTTTTCTAGTATGAAAGACATTATTTAGAGAGATTCAAATTTGGAGGAAAAATTCCATAGGGCAAAAATAAATGTTTATTATAAAAGTGATTGTTCTGGGTGTAAATGGGCACACATCCATCCATCCATCCATTATTATTATTATTATTATTACTTTAATTTATACCCCGCCCTTCTCCCGAGGGACTCAGGGCGGCTTACAGGTAAATAAAAACAGAGCTATACAATAAATATCTAAAAGCCAAATTAAAATATATATTAATTAACCTGTATTAGAAAAATTATAAAATCCCTTTAAAATCCCTATAAAATCCCCCCCTAGGCCAAT
>NW_015387481.1:87126-126505 GCF_001527695.2 Protobothrops mucrosquamatus | reverse complement strand
AGTCAAAGCCGAGATCCTCCAAGCCGCGCCAAGTCCTCCACCGGCCGGAACAGGACCAAAGCTGGACCCTCCAGGGCCGGAAGCCAGGGAACGAGGCCGGAGGAGAGCGGGGCCGAGGCCCAGGCCTCCACCACCAGGCCATCCGAATCCTCCCAGCTGCAGCCGGATGCACCAGGCCCAGATCGAAAACGGGCCGAAACGGGCCGAAGACGGGTCAAAAACGGGCCGGAGCCAGGGCCTCCACCGCCCGGCCGCCCGAGTCCTCCCAACTGCAGCCGGATGTGCCAGGCCCGGATCGAAAGCGGGCCGAAAACAGGCCCGAAAACGGGCCAAAAATGGGCCGAAAACGGGCCGAAAACGGGCCGAACAGGCCATGGCAGGTCGAAGCGGGGGGTCACCCACCCACCCAGTCACAGCGGGCCACCAAGATGCCCCCAAAACACCCCCATTTCTCACTTGCCAGCTCCGCTTGCTACGGAGCAAACCACAGTAGGTCCGCCATCTTGGACATGCGCAGTAATAGTATCATACATACCATGCTACTTTTCTAGTATGAAAGACATTCTTTAGAGAGATTCAAATTTGGAGGAAAAATTCCATAGGGCAAAAATAAATGTTTATTATAAAAGTGATTGTTCTGGGTGTAAATGGGCACACATACACACATCCATACATACATACATACCAAGCATACATTTCCTATAATGAAAAGAAGGAAAGTTGGGAATTTCTACAAGTTTTGGAACTAAATGTCTCAGTAGGTCTCAGAAGAAATTTTAGAATAAAATAGGATAGGATAGAATAGAATAGAATAGAATAGAATAGAATAGAATAGAATAGAATAGAATAGAATAGAATAGAATAGAGCTGGAAGGACCTTGGAGGTCTTCTAGTCCAGCCCCCTGCTCAAGCAGGAGAACATACCATCTCAGATAGGTGAATATCTAGTCTCTTCTTAAAAATCTCCAGTGATGGAGCGCCCACGATTTCTGGGGGCAACCATATGTGATTCCTCACAGAAGATCATCTAGATGCTGGAGAGACATACAGAATCATTGTATGATTTAACTAACTGGAGTTCTCTTTTACTGGTCTCATCTATCGGAACCATAACACCAAATATATGGGTTTGTTAGCTTGTTTGTTCAGGTGTTACCTTCCCATCATCAGTCCAGCCTATGAAGAGTGGTGAGCAGCCCTTTCCTGCTCCTATTCACATCTGTAATATGGCTAAAGACATGACTCATGTTTACAGTGCGATTGTCTTCATCAGAGGGTCTAACTTCCTGCAAGATTACTTTCAAGTGATTTGGAATCATGTCCTATGGAAGGGCTCACATATATACAGGAGAGCTCCAAGATACAAACAATTGTGTTGTAAGCATGGAGATCACCTCTTCATTGACATCTCTCCATTGGTATGGCTAAGAGGGTAGAGGTATTTATTTATTTTTATTTATTTAATTCATTTGTATCCCACCTTTATTATTTTTACAAATAACTCAAGGCAGTGAACATATCGAACACATCTTCCTCCTTCCTATTTTCCCCACCACAACCACCCTGTGAGATGGGTTAGGCAGAGAGAGAGAGAGAGAGAGAGAGAGAGAGAGAGAGAGAGAGAGAGAGAGAGAGAGAGAGAGAGAGAGAGAGAGAGAGAGAGAGAGAGAGAGAGAGAGAGAGAGAGACTGGCCCAAAGTCATCCAGCTGGCTTTCCTGTCAGGACTTGAACTCACAGTCTCTGGTTTCTAGCCTGATGCCTTAAACACTAGACCCGAGTTTGCTTAAAGGTTATTTGTTTGAAGGCCTTGTGATCATGGCCTTCAAACAAATAAAACCGTCTCTTGACATCGTCTCTTCATCGGCTGTATGAAATTAGTCCATGCAAGCATCTGTTTGTGGAAGGCAAAGCAATGCTGCATTGGCTGAGTTATACATTTTGTGAATTCTCCTCACCCTATTAGTCACTTGCTTACATAGCTCTATAATTAAACATCCCTTAACCCCCCCCAGCGCCACTCCACCTTAGTGCTTGCTGGGGCTTCTAATCGGGCCAAGGAGTCGATTGCTGCACTCATATTTTGACCAGTATATCTTTAACACCCAAACATCAGAGGGCCTTTATGATCTTTCTACAGACGTTACAAGGCTGCAAGGTTGCTAACATACCCTGTTTGGCGGAGGGGGGTGGGGGAGTGGGGTGGGGGTGAGAGCTTTGCAACCAGTTCTGATTGATTGCCATTCTCTTGCTACTCAGTGAGGATTCCTTCATATTATCACAGCACTTACCTCCTAAGAGGAAACAAAGAAACCTTCCCTGTATGTAAAATAATTACTTTAAATGGAGAGGGGGAACCAGGAGGGGGAGAGGCATTTTCCCTCCCGAGCTGTACATCACAGCAGGCAGGGTTGACATTCACTCTCTTTGTCCCCAGAGAAACACCTGAGTGCTGTGTTTTAGCGGTATGCTCCAGGCTAGATCAGCCTGCGGATATCTTCCTTGTGAGCTGTGGGTCACTTCCAGTGGCAGTGCCAGAAAAAGCCGCCCTGTCGTTAACAATCTCTCGCCGATGGTCTCCAGCTTTTGAGCCACCACCGTCTCGGTGGCATGGTCGATAGCATCACTTCACAGCCACTTAATCGGCTGCTTTTACTACTTCAGACTTACATAAGTAGCTTTAAAAACTCCTTCTAAAAACAGCGTGAAGAGGCTGTATATCCATATGGAGAAAAACACCTCGCCATGGGTGTTGGGCGCACCTTGCCAAGTGCAGCTGCAGATGGCAGCTAAGTCTGAGCCCAAGCAATTGCTTTTTCCAAAATTTCAAAGGATCTTGGATCCACGTGAAGCTCCCCTGCAAGGAAAAGAGACACCTGCGCCATCTAAAAGCAGCTAGTTGAGAGCTAAGATGAACCAAAAATAGGAGAGCTATTACTAACCAAATGTCAAGATACATTCACATTACGAGTGCCAAATGGAGTCAGCTTTAAATTGTTCCACATGGCAAAACAATTACACTGGGGCTTGTAAAGAACTTTGTCAAACAAGCCCCATTTTACTACGGTAACAGAAAGTTCAGCGCGGGCTTTAATGTAGCCAGTGTATATAACACTTCATTTAGGAAAATTACAATCATTTTCGTTTTACAGGTGGGAGGAGGGTTTCAAGTCAGAGACATGTGGTTTGTATCAGTGGTGGAAATTGAGCTTGAAAGTTTCTGTTTCTATATCATTTTCTTGTGAACAACATGGAAGTGGTCTTCATCAATTTCCCAGTCCCACAGGCATAGTCAGGAGGAAGGGGTAAGCACAAGGTGGGCCATTGACAAAAATGTGCGTGGTGATATTGTGAACATGCTTGTGGTGTTGCAAAGCTCTCGCCCACCCACCCTCCACCAAACAGGGTATAATAGCAACCTTGCATCCTTGAAACAGCTGTAGAAAGAACTCAAGGTTCTCCCTCTGATGTTTGGGGTTAAAATGTACTGATCAAAATATGAGTCCCACAATCGACTCATTGGCCCAATTAGAAGTCCCAGCAAGCACTAAGGTAAAGTGGTGCTGGGGGTAAGGGATATATTTTGTTTTACGACATTGCAATGTGCTTTTTAAAATTATTTTTAGTATCATGTAGTTAAGAAGGATACCTCTGCAACAGCCCTAGATTTCATGGTTGCCTCCCATCCAAGTACTAACCAGCTCTAACTTGGTTTAGCTTTTTTAAGTCAGCCACCTGCTGTGCCAGATGGCTATGTCCATGTGATCACCAGGAATTCAATGTGCCTGGTGGGAGAATTCACTGATTACATTTTTCATCTGACTCCTAGCTCTTAGAGAAGCTTTTGAGCTAGCACTGAAAGTCACAGCTTAACTTAAAAACAGTTCAACTACGGCTACTTAAAGGTCCTAAACAATAGATATGATGATGAGTTTATATTTTTAATAAAAGTTATTAGAACTACAGGAAGTTCTCGCTTAGTGACCAACACTGGAACCAGCAACTCTGTCACTAATTGATGTAGTCATTAAGCAAGACATCATGTGAGTGTGATGCACTTATCTACCATTGATTCTGCTTGATAGAATCAGGTGTGAAGCTTGCAAATAGTGGTCATGTGGTGTGGGATACTGTGACAGTCATAAAAACCTGCCAGTTGTAAAGCACCTAAATCTTGGTGATCACAGGGATGTTTCAACAGTCATACGTGTGAAGACAGGGTGTAAAGTTTTTCAGAACTGTCATAACTTGAAATGGTGGATAGTCATTAAGTAGTACATAGCATAACTATACCAGGTATGTTACGTGCAACTTAATGTAGTTTTTATGACAGTTACAGCATCCCATAGTCACATGATCACTATTTGCAAGCTTCAAATTGGATTTTGACATTACTTTTAAGTATATAAGTATTGTTTCCTCATTTTCATAAACAGCAGTATTATTGTTCACCTGGTAAATAGAAGGGCTTGAATCTTCCATTCCTCATGCTCATACTAAGGAAGAATTATTTGTCAACGGGTCCCAATTGCACAGAAAGAATTGGCAAATCTAGCATAGGGCTGATTTTTAATTCAAAAGCAACAGAACTATCCTTTACTTTGCAAGTGGGACCACTTCCTGTTTAAGATTGAAAAGAAATTGCAAAATTTCTATGTTTTGGGAAAGCGTGAGATTCTCAGAACAAAGTTAAACTGTAAGGGGATAGATCTACTATTAGTTGACAAGCTGGAACCCAATGAAAGGGCTAAAGACAGAAAGAATGAGAGCATGTACAGTGTATCAACACTTCTGTAATTTTTATCTTTCCTCCTGTATTTTGAAATTTGGGATTAATCATGATAATGCATTAAGAATTGGCCACTGTTCTACTGTTCTACTGTCACTATAAAGAGCACGTGTCTTCACAAAATTATTCTTCATAAGCAGGGCTTTTTTTGTCATAGAACGCCCAGAATGGAGTTCCGGCACCTTTTTTGGATGGAACCTTGTAGGGTAGGCAAGGCGGGTTGTATGACATGTGTGAGTTCCGACACCTTTTTTTTTTTTTTTTTTTTTACAAAAAAAGCACTGTGCATAAGTACATGCAAACTACAAACGCATCACCCTGAAACCACATATAAGACCACATTGGCACATTAGTAATGCATCACATGAAAAGAATCTCAGGAAACATCCATATACATCAAAGAAAAAGTTGAAATGACACTCTTACTTGGGCCCTGTTAAAGGAAAAGTCTTCATCATGGTTCAGTCCAAGCTGGGAATAAACAACATGGTGACTGCTTTAGAAAGAAGGTTGCAGTTTATTGAAGAGAGAGCCAGATAGGAAGATGGCTCTGGAAGAAAAAGAGAATGAGCACATGTAGGGAGTGGGTTTTTGTATCCTCTGGAGCCTTTTGTTTGGAGTTGTTCCTGTGGCATGAACCTTGACCTGAGTCTGAGTGTGCCTTTCTGGTATTCTGATGGTGATGGGTTAATCCTATTATGTCCCAAGGGTCATATCCTGCTTCCCTGGGGCTGGGCTGAGGACTCTTAGATTTTTGGTGTGAGAGGTTGTTGATTCTAGGGTTCTTTCTTCCTAATCCCAGTTTCTTATTCCAGTCTTTCTGACAAGATTGTCACAGCTGCAATTCTGCAGACTTGGTTTCTGTTTGGGACAGAGAGACTTGGGGGCAGGGTTGGTTTCTGCCTTTAAAACCCTTTAGGGAAATATATTCTGCCTTTTAAATATTTCCAAAAATATTTCTTTCTCTGACTTCCCACAGCCCATTCTTGGTTTAATGTTGATTGGTTTCATGTCCCTGGTTCTAACCCCGCTCCCTACTAGCACTCACGATGTTACCTAGTTTGGGTAACAAAACATCTGCAAGAAAACAACCAAGCTCAGGGATCAACAAGGCCCCCTCGATCTCAATAGAAAATAATTTCCTATTTTGCTATTATTGTTTGTGGAACGGTTTCAGATTTGTGCGGGTGACCTCACACAGATCTTAAGACCTGCAGCTTTGTTCCTTTAGTGAGCGTGTGGGGAGGAAATGACCTCAGAGCCAGAATGTTGCTGTCAGTGCCGCTGAGCTACTGACATTTCACAAAATAGTGTTCTATGCTTTCTGGCAGAGGGCCAGTTGCTTTGCACCATTCAAATGGAGCCTTTCCTTTTTCAGACCTTCCATTTCCTTCATATTCTTTCGTGCTGTTTAATGGGCCTTCAACAGGGCAGGCTGCTTTTTGAGCATGCACGAAGGGAAAGAGCAGTGCATTAAGTGGTGCTAGAAGAGTCATATCGTCTTATAATTTTATTTTCCCTATATCAGTGGTGGCGAACCTATGGCACGGGTGCCAGAGGCGGCACTCGGAGCCCTCTCTATGGACACATGTGCCGTTGCCCCAGCCTTGCCTCCCCCCATGACCCCCTCCTCTCCAGCAGCCCCCTGAAGAGAGTCACCCCTGAGTGTGGCCCACACGGAGCAGCGCAGCCAAGGACATGGCAGCCAGGCAGCATAGACAAGACTCTGCCCTCACACCCCATCATGCAGTTGATGCTGCAGGGCGTGGGCAGAGGGTTTGGCCGCCATAGCGCTGCTGGGCTGCCTGGGTGATCTGCGGTGGGCCCTTGAGGCTGTGAATGGTCCTGTGGGCAGGCGGGGCAGGGGATGAGGGGCAGAGCGGGGGCGGGGCAGGGGGGTTGAGCAGGGGTGGGGCCAGTTTTTGGCCACTGGGTCTCTAAAAGGTTCACCATCACTATCATTATCATCATCATCATCACCACCACCACCACCACCACCACCACCACCACCATCATCATCATCATCATCATTCTAGCCATTGTCTATCCACTGCAGGATGAAGGCCTCTTCCGCATGTTTCCAACCCATACGGTCCTAAGCTTTCTTTTGCCAATTGGGCCAGCAATACTTGCTGATGTCATCCATCCCTCTTGTTTTAGGTCTCTTTCGTGGAGGCTTTTTATCAAGTGGAATCCACTCTATGACTGCACTTTTTTAAGCTAGTTCCCTCAGTGGCTTGTCTTTTCTGTCTCTGGAGGCTTTTCCTTGTTTGATAAATATAGGGAAGAGGGAAAATATGAGGGGGGGAGGTGTTCAAATTCTTCCTTCAGAAGGAAGGAGATTGGGAATGAGAAAGAGGGAGGCAGGGAGGGAGAGAAACAGGAAGGAAGAGAGGAGGGAGGGAGATTGGAATGAAAGGGAGGGAGGGTCTGAAGGAAGTCCCGCCTTAGCACTCAGCCACCAGCAGCCCTGCCATTGACTTTGCTTGTCAACAGGTTGCAAAAGGGGATCACATGACCCTGGGACACTGTGACCATCATAAATATGAATCAGTTGCCAAGCATGCAAATGTAAATCACATGATCCCAGGGATGGTGCAATGATCATAAGTGTGAAAAATGGTCATAAGTCACTTCAGTGCCATTGTAACTTTGAACAGTAATTAAGCAAATTGTTATAAGTCGAGGACTACCTGTCCTTTATCACTTTTTTTCTTTTTTTTTTGGTCATCAAGTTTTTGACACCTTGCTAGGTGGTACTCAAATATTGCCATATTCTAAAAGTAGTACAATCAGTGAAAAGGTTGAAAAGCCAAGTTCTAATCCATGTGCAGGTCTTTCTATCTTGTCTTGTAATGCCGAGCATGTATCTTTCTATGGCTCTTTGCACCACCTGTAGCTTTTGTACATTAGATGTACATAACCCAAACAAAGACTTTCTGAAAGCTGGACAGGTATCTCCAATACTCCTGTAAAAGCTGAGACTCAAAGCTAATTTAAATAAGAGAGAAGGGGAGAATTGCCCAATTGCTGGAGAGAAAACGCTCTTCCATTACATTTTTTTTTAAAAAAATATGAACTTTAATTATTGTACCATCACTCCCCACGTTTTCCCTCTGTCTTGTTACTTGTTGAAATTCCTATTTTATTTCTTAGGACTGAAATATCTCTTTTTCCCTATGTAAAGATCACCATCAGGAGATTTGTTGGTTAGTTTACTTTCTAAGATATAGCAGCTAACCAATAAATTAAACTAAAACTTGTTTAAACATTAATTAAACACGATTAACATAAAATATTTATTTCTGCACTCTAGTTACCAAATGTTCCCCCCAAGGAGGAACACTTACAAATTACAAATGTCTTGTAATTTCCTTAGATTCTTAACCTACACCGGTTTCCTTTTTCTTAACGTTATGCAGCTTTCACAGACCTGCAGATTTTATTTGATTGTTACCTTAGTGCAAATCCATACTTAGTAACCACTGAATTCATTAGGACTTAATTCAATATTTATGTACACAGCATTGGAAACCTGCCCCATTTTACTTTGTGACAGCAAAAACTTTGTGTCAATTTGATTTCTTTACAAAATAATCAAACTCCCCCTTCTCCAAAGTTTCTTAAATGACACCAGTTAGCTCTCTTTTGAACTGTGTCTGTATCTGTATCTCAATATCAATATTAATATCAATATCCATGACATGTTTTGAACACTCAGAAGTCTTTATGAATGCTAAAATGTTGATGATGCTAAACTCCCACTCTTAAAATGAGAAAACACTCCTGGCTAATAAGAGTTGAGCTTCACCCAGTGATTTCTTAGCACGCTGAATATGCAAATACTGGGTAAGTAAGCAAAACACCTTTAATGTACTGTTAAGCAGTGGGCAAAATTTAACCAAGCATTTCCACAACATCAAGTATCTGAGATATCAGAGTACAAGGAATTGAAATGGCACATTAACTTTGCAGGTCCTTCAATATCCGAGGTAGTGTACCATTCAGTAAAACCCAGACATGTAGATTTTTCAGAGAAATGGATTGCTGATACAACAACCTTGTTCCAAGTAAGGCTTGCAGATTTCCTCAAAAAATTAATAAACGTCCCTATATTTTTGTCTGTCTGTTCTCTTTCCATCCAATGAAAGAGGATTGTTCTTTTTGCAATTTCTTTTAAAGAAGGGGTGAAATTCTGATGAATAAAACCTGTGAATAAGAAACTCCTCCCAGGGGCCTTTTTTTCAGATTGGTGACTGTGGTCTATCAGGGAAGCAGTCCTTAAAATGAGAAAATATGTAATATGGAACAACAAGAAAACTAGCGCTCCTCGTCTTCTCCAACAACGAAAGTCCAACCGTGCCATTAAGAGAACAAATTCCCAAGCACATTTGGGAATAAAGCAGAAAAATAGAATCTTATTTTTTTTATTTTGCTGGAGGAAAAAAACAACATTTGAGACAAACTTTGAGGCAGATTTAAACACAGCATTTAATTTAAAACCCCCAACTGATTGGACACCTGTTCTCATCAGCACATACTGTAAGTATCCTAACGTACACATGGTAGTCAGTGCATGTAAATAAAGTAAGCTTAGAAACGTTAACAAGAAAAATCCAAAAGAAAATTTCAGTCACCCTGTGAATAAAATAGAAAAATATTTTTTTTTTTGCAAGGACTGGGGAGAGGGGACACATCAGAGAAATTGCTAGGCCCATATCAATTTCTATAGTTCTTAGGCTTTCCCTCATGCTGCCTGAGAATGTATGGAGGCCCATCTATGTGACAGCTTAATTCATCCTATGCTGGTCTTTGATTTCCTCCCTATATGTGAGAAGAGTTGTGGCAGTCCCAAACTGTACAACAGCATGAGGAAAGAGCCACAGGGAACCCATTCATCACATGAGTTCACATACCGCATGGAAGTAATTACTTAGAATCGTAAGGTTGGAAGGGACCTTAGACATCTTCTAGTCCAAGCCCCTTCTGAAGTCAGGAGACCTTATACCATCTTGAACAAATGGGTTGTCCAATGCCTTCTTGAAAACTCTGGTGATGGAGCACTCATGCCTCTGAACGGCAAGCTGTTCCGTTAATTAACTGTTCTCAATGTCAGGAAATTTCTCCTTAGTTCTAGGTTGCTTCTCTCCTTGATTAGTTTCCATCCGTTGCTTCTTGTCTTGCCTTCTGGTGCTTTGGAAAATAGGTTGACCCCCTCTTCTTTGTGGCTGCCCCTCAAATATTGGAACACCACTATCATGTCACTCCTAGCTCTTCTTTTCATTAAACTAGACAAACCCAATTCCTGCAATCGTTCTTCCACCCATTGCTTCTTATCCTACCTTCATGTGCTTTGGAGAATAAGTTGACGCCTCTCCCCTTCCAGCTTCTCAAGTACTGGAAGACAGCTATCATGTCGTCCCTAGTTCTTCTCTTCATTAGGCCTAGTTTCCCTAACCATTCATCATGCCTCGTTCTCCTAACCCTTCATTTAGCCTCCAGACCCCTTATCATCTTTGTTGCTCTTTTCTGCACTCTTTCTTGTGCCTCAGCATCTGTTTTGTATCATCACAACCAGAACTGGATGCAGTATTTCAAGTGTGGCTTCACTAGTGCAGTATAGAGCAGAGGTCTCCAACCTTTCTCGATTGGCGGACTGGAGGGAAAGGGAGGGGAAAGCATTTTACGTATGCACGCGAACACAAATGGGGCCGCGAGCATGCATGATGCAAATGGGACAGTGCTAGCACCCCTGTAACACTTGCTAGCACCACCCTGGTTTTGCCGCATGGTGCCCCATTTTTGCCACATGATGCCCCATTTCATAGCGGCGGTGGTGCTAGCATGAGTGGGGGTGAGTGCATGCACTGGCCAGTGCACTGTGTGCACACTGACCAGCCTGTTTCATGGTCCGGTGGTGGGCCGTGGCCCACAGGTTGGAAACCCCTGGTATAGAGCACTAGTGATCTGAATGCTACCCCTCTGTTGATGCATCCTAGGACTGATTAATAGTTGCTTGTTCTTTCATTGTTTCCTTGTGACACCAGCAAAGAAAGTCAGATGGAACTGAACCAGCTAGATTGCTAAGAATTGGATGGGGAAAATAGGCTCACATCTACACTCAGGTGAGGCTCTTGCTAGATGTTTGTGTGGCCATCTCTCCATTTAACAAATCTCACAAATTTATGTGAAAATAAAAAGGAGAGGGGGAAAACCCAGATTTTTGAGCTCTCGACAGAGAACGTAATTAAGGTGCCAATGATGATTTAAAAAGGAGCAGCTCAAAATAATTTCACAGAACCTTCCACGAAAAATTTTAATATTTGTGATTTGACAGAGATTGTTCCTACTTAGCGTCCATTGTTAATCTGAGCCATCCTTGAGCGTAATAATAGAGGAGTAGAAAGAGGGAATATTTACAAGCAGGCACTGAAAATATGTTCAGCTGTTCTCACATTCGAAGTCGCAATACTGTCTTGACTGAGAATTTTCAACAAAAATAACTCAGACCTTCTTTTCCAGTTCAAAAAACCTTATGCACTGAACATGCTGGCCTCTCACATTGCAATAATTGAGGAACTGATCAAATTCCAACAAACTCCAACAAATAGTTCTAGGGAGGAGGGCCTGCACTGCTTTTTTTTTAAGAGAGCAAAGAAATATATCCCATTCCAAAAGCCCTTGGAGTAGACGATCTTATCAGAACAGCAAGCATCAATCAAACGTTTTGAAGCAAAAAAACAACAACCCTTGGTTCCTTTAAAATTATTGTTAAGAAAGAAGGCCCCTAAGTCTCTAAATTATGTGGAATGTATCATTTATATGTCACTTGTATCCGAAAGATGTTAGAAGTTTTTAGGAGAGAATCATGTGTTTATTATATATATTTTTTCTTATAGCTCATTATTAAAAGATTTTATTTGTGGTTTTATGGCCATTGCGTTGCAGGTAAAAAGTGGGAACTGAATGGACTATAGATAGTCCTTGGCTTGCAGTCACACTTTGGACCAGTTGTTAAGCAAGTCATGCCCTATTTTGTGACCTTTTTAGCTTTGTTTGTTAAGTGAATCTGTAAGGCCCAGACCAAGAATGTCATAGAATAATCCAGCCAAAGTTCAGTTCTTTTTTTCCTCACACCAGTGGACAGAATCTTGCCAGACTAAACTTTTACTATTTTTCCATTAAGCCCAAACGGAAAGTTTCTGGTTTCATCTTTATCTTTTCTTTAAGACTTTTCTGTATTAAAATATGAATCCACCTCCAATATTTTTATATTTGCTTTATCGCGTGTCCACCATAAGTGGTACCATCCATTGAATTTCTCAAATCGACCGAATCTGCCATATGCTCCTCCTGCCTGACCAGGTGGGACAGGTCCAATATAAGTGGGAGGGGTGGTTTCTCAGATAGTCTGGCCCCATGCAACAAAGAGTGTCATAACTAACACTTTGAACTGGACCCAAAAGAAAACAGATATGCAATGCAACTCATGCAGCCGAGATGCACACTCCTTCCTTTTCACCCTTTATATTCTCCTCAGTTTGTATTAGCTTTCTTATCTTTGCATTTTTAAAGTTCAATACAAATTATTATATATATAAAAAAAGAAAAGTCAACAAGGAAGCTGTTGTCTGCGGAAATCGTTTGAGTCTGCTCAGATCTATGTAATTAACTTGAGGGCCATTTAGTGAAGAAACTGCAATATTATCTTCACACCGAGGAGAGTATCTTGAGCAGGCTGATTGTTATCAGAAAAACGAATCAGCTATGGTAAGAATCTATCAGATAAGAGTTTGTGCTTACAAGAAACAATTTTTTTAAAAAATAATCAGTTTAGGAAAGACGTAACTGCCTCAGGAGATGGTAGTAAAGAAATACTATTTCTCAAGTTTTAGAATCACATGGCAAATGTGGTAACACTAACCTCCAATGTCAGAGTCCCCAAACATGCTCCACACATTAAATTCATAGCAACAATAAGACAATTCCAGTATTACATTAGGATTGAGAAGAATATTTTTACCAATTGAAGGGGGAAAAGAACCTTGTATTTTGTTCAAACCTCCTACGATCAAGGGATCTGGCTGGGATCTCATTTAGCAGCTCTCTGTTAGCCTCATTAAATCTTCTTTGTGCTTGTAAGGCTACGAATGTCTTTTTTGACTCTGAGCTTTTGCAGACATCTGTTCCAATAGGCTTTGAGTTATAATGCTTGTCAAATTTTTACAGGTATTTATGCAGTCTTAATCTACCGAACTACTTTGGCTCCTCTGGATTATTAAATTTTTATCCAGGCGAACCACAGTACAGGCAGAGAGATAAGGGAGTTGGCTTTTCTCAAATGGTCTTTATTATGTACAGATATACTTTGTAATCCATTTGTCACATCTTATGCAGCACAGCGAAAGAGGTTCTAGCTGCATGGAGCTTCAGAATGGTCAGTTTGGGGCTCCAGCCCATCTTAATCTTGTTAAAATTGTTTTCTGCTTCTCCAGTGCTGCTGCTGCTGCTGCTGCTGCTGCTGCTGCTGCTGCTGCTTCTTCTTCTTCTTCTTCTTCTTCTTCTTCTTCTTCTTCTTCTTCTTCTTCTTCTTCTTCTTCTTCTTCTTCTTCTTCTTCTTCTTCTTCTTCTTCTTCTTCTTCTTCTTCTTCTTCTTCTTCTTCTTCTTCTTCTTCTTCTTCTTCTTCTTCTTCTNCTCCTCCTCCTCCTCCTCCTCCTCCTCCTCCTCCTTCTCCTTCTCCTTCTCCTTCTGTAGCACTACTGAGGCTATCTCCAAATAGCCCTACAACAATGGTACCAAGGGGTGGGAGCATAATGAAGACAAGAAGTAGATTCTCAGAGGCAGGGTGACTTAGAATCTACTACTGAATAGTAGGTCAGTCATTAGAGCCAATTTGGTGTAGTGATTAAGGCTCTGGCTTAGAAACCAGGAGACTGTGATTTCTAGTCCTGTCTTAGGCACAAAAGCCAGTTGAATTGCTTTAGCCAAATAGCCAGGAGTCTGTTGAGTTCTAGTCCTACCTTAGGCATGAAAGCTGGCTGGGTGACTTTGATTCTGAGTTCTAGTTCTGCATAGGCATGAAAGCCAGCTGGGTGACTTTGGACCAGTCACTGTCTCTCAGCTCTGCTCAGCTCACAGAGAGGTTGTGGAGAAAAGAGGAGACGGAAAGAGTATTATGCATGTTCACTGCCTTGAACTACCTATAAAGTAATAAACATAGGGTAAAAATCTAATAAACAAATAAGTAAAAAATAAACTTTCATCTAATGTTATTCCTATGCTGTAATATAAATAAAATGAACCTTGATTAGGATACAACCACTCCATTAAAACTGGTATTATCCAATCTGGCTAAAACTGCCTTTATGAACAAATATCAATCCAGAAGATTTCTGGATGATGATGATGATCTTTTGAAATTATCTTCACATTTGTCTATTTATGCCTGGCTATCTCTCTTAGTCTAACTTTTCATACAAGGTTGGTCCATGGCAAAAAGCAGGAGAGGAAACCCACTCATAAATGCCCACCACGCATACTTCTGGATGCAAATCTGGTTTCTTAATATAACATTCTTGACATAACTCTAAATGTTGGATAATCCATCAGTGAGATAATTTATTGTGTGCCAATTTTTTAGGGTAAATATAAATGACAGGCTTACCACTAGGTTATTTTTATTTTAGTCGCCATTATAATTTACAATTTTAGTAAACAATTAGTTCTATTTGCCCAAAACCTTGCCTGTTTTTCAGGCAGCTAGCCAGGCAAGCCAGCAAGTGAAAATTCATACTTGAGGTCTTTTATTTCAATAAAATAGGCTGCCACAGTAAATACACTGAAGTGATTCCATTATCTGAAATGACTCTGAAGATGTCGAGGACAAATTCAGACCCGAAGATCAGTTATTATCTTTCTTATGTCTAAAATACATAACCAGCACCTCTAAAACAACCATTTAGGTAGCAAACCAAATATTCTCTCATTCTTACTTTGACAAATCACTCTTTTTTTTTTAAGTACATAGTGTTGAATAAAAGCATTCACTTAAATGCCAGCCTATTGTAAAGAATATTTTCAGTATTGAAAATATTCTTTACAATAAGTTAACTACAATCTAGGGAAGCATATCCTCTGGTTCTTAAACTACAGGGAAACACCATGGGGTGTGTTCCCCTTTCAAATTCAGTCAAAAACAACTTCACACCTTATATTTTTAAAGCTAAACACCTTAGAGATTTTAAGTGCATTCCTCAAAATGTAACATATGAATGACGTACATAAAGATTTAAATCAGAGACACCTTCTTGGCATTTAACCATGATTGGCTGAGGCTTCCTGACTAATGTCAGGAAGATTTGCTGATAGGAAATATGTAAATTTCATGTACTGATAAAAAAAAAGGAGGATTCGTTTCAAATTAAGAAGTGCTCCCCAGGAGCAGATGAGAATAAGTGAAAAGATGTATTTTTTCAATACATTCTATTCTTCATCCTGGGGCCAGGTATCAGCAGTAATACGGAAAAGTCAAAATTTATACAACTAAAAAAGTGAAAGTGGTTAATTATTGATTGGCAGAACTGACTACTATTCTGGAAGCTGTAATTCAACATATTCTTGTAAGATAGAAGTTTAGGAAGCTTATCAGATGCCTCTGCAAATGGCTGAGACTTTTGTTATTGGCCATCACAAAGGGAGGCCAGTCCCCAAATCACATTTTTTTTCCTGTGAGTTTTGAGATTTTTGAGATTTTTTCCCATTCATTACTGCTGAAAACTGGCAGCACAGTTTGTCATTATTTTGAAGCAAGGGGTGCTTAGAAACTGTAGCACAAGCCCTGGAATAAGAGAAAAGTGAATTCTGGGTTGAACTGGAAGTAACTCTTCACAGTATTGTGTGAATACAAAATGCTACTCCCATCACCTATCTACTCCTGTTTTAAGGGATAAATGGTTGTCCCATCCATAAAGTCAAACCAACTGCATTCCTTAAGAATAATAAGCAATTAATGTACGATAATAATGAATAGAATAGAATATCAGAGTTGAAAGGGACTTTGAAGGTCTTCTAGCTCAACCCCCTGCTCAAGCAGGAGACCCTGTACTATTTCAGACAAAGTGGCTGTCCACTCTCTTCTTAAAAGAGCCTCCAGTGATGGAGCATCCACAACTTCTGAATGCAAGCTTTTCCACTGGTTGATTGTAGTCACTGATGATAATGTTTCTGTTTTGAAAATAGTCCTGCACCAGCAGCAGTATCAAGAAGAAGTTTAGTTATTTAATTAATATAGCAACCTCTTTCCAAATATGTCAAGGCAGAGACCTCATCCCACTTTTACTTACATTTTCTTACCAATATTTTTAAATACAGTACCAGAACTCCAATCCAAGGGCAGTCTCTCTTCAGTTCCTCATGAGCCATTTATCACAAGGGGAGGCCAAAGGGTGAAGTTAAGGATTCACTCGGTTTCCTTTTTTTCTCAATCACTCTGTCCTTATCTAGGAGACCACTAATCTAAGATGATCACTTCCTTTTGCCTTCCTTGTCCAGTAAAATCTATGGAGGCCTTTTTTTCTGTTAGGAAGCAGTTAACTCAATTGCTAGGCTTTGTCAGTCTCTGGCAATGTTTTCTGTAAACACATCTCTTTTCTCTCAGAGTCACAAAACATGCATCATTGCTCATTGCTAATCATTGCTCATGTCCAACTTGCAGCACTGCTCACATATGCACCCAGAGCATTAAAGCTAACCATCATTAAGTAGGTTAGCTTTAGAGAGGGATATTCCCCTAAGATCATCCAATGAGCCTCATAACTAGACAGGGACCCAGATTTGGATTTGTTGGCAGTAAAATCTGGTCCGGTTCCAAGCCAGGAGAAAGATGCTGGAAAAATGATCTGTAGGCCGGCTGCATTTTGGAAGGGACATCTCTGTTTTTTTTGGTAGCCAGAGACTACAGTGATAGCAGCAAGTTTCTGGGATGGGTGACAAAATGGGGTTGAGAGTAGATGAGCTTTTATACATTCTTTGGCTGCTCTTTGTTTATGAATAGAGTGGCCCAGCTTTCTGAATGGATACAAAAAATCCATTCCCAAAGACTAGCCTCTTCAGACTTCTGCTTGAGGTTGTTTCCCTATGGCAGGAAGACTGGGACTGCTTTCTGCCTTTAAGAAGATGTTTCTCCTCGTCTCCTTTATGGGAAATATAATATTCCGCCTCTTTTTAATATTAAGAATAAAGAATATTTTATCCTGGGGAGGGGGGGGGAAACTTTCCTACAGACTGATCATGCATATTTTTATTTGTCTGTATTTTTTAGTTACCATATGTGTGTGTGTGTTTGTGTGTAAAACTGCTGTTGCTTACTGTTTTAACTTACTATTTGTATTAGTATATAGTCTATATACTCCCTGAGGCAGAAATACTGAAGGGTAGAATTTCACTTAAGCAAAGAAACTGCTCAGTCACAGCAGTGGACTTGACACTATATTGAACTCCTTATCCTGATGGCAATCCCTTCGAAACAGTTCCAACAGAAAACAACTCAGCTCTCTCTAATTTTAACTATGGAACAAAAATATCTTGCCCCTTACTATCCGAGGCTAATGAATCCAGATGTATTCTAGCTATGAGCTCTCATGAGGGAAGGAACCTCCCTGGTGAGGAAGGAAGCTCTTCTGCATACAAATTGTCTCTCTGGGATACAAGAAGCCCAGCCACCCAGCTAGTATAGTGAAGAAAGCAAGAGAAGGATGTACAATAAGTAGTGCCTTGCCACTAGAGTTAAACTTCTCTGGCTTCCTATTCTTGTACATCTTCTATGTGGATTAGTGTAATCTACAAAGTGGATATGAAAGACCATGTCTGCTTAACATCGCAGGCACAGAAAGAACAGTGCTTTTGAGAAGCATGAAAATATTTCACCCCTCAGTGGGAGGGAATACCTGTAGAGAACACCTGCCAACAGGAGTGCTGGTTTACCACCAGCTTATCAACGACTTAATAGCCAGAGTCGTGCTGGAACTTCTCTCTAGCAGTGTGTGCTGTTCTCTGTGTGGTATGTTGTGTGCCTGTGTGTCTATTATATGTGGCTTTTCAAATGTTGATTGGGGTGTTGATGGCTGGCTATTAAGTCATTGGCTGTCCTTTGCTTGTGCTGCCCAGCCCTCGACTTCGAAGTACTTGATAAGCTGGTGGTAAACCAGCACTCCTGTTGGCAGATATTCCAGCACGACTCTGAAACCTCCAAAGACAAAATCTCTGGTCCCAGATTGGATCCTGCAGAATACTTGTAGCTCAGGGTTGTATGTGGAGTTGGTGGTGGTCTCTGAATTTGATAGTTTGCTTGCAGACAATTCATTACTCAACCAGGTAATATCATCATAATTTTACCTTGTTGTGTAATGAATTATCTGCCAGCAAAAAACCAAGCAGAGAGACCATTGACAACTCCACACATTTCAGAGTTCGTTAAAGATCTCAGGCTTAAGCAGAGATAGTTGAGAAAGAAGGTTCATAATCCGGAGGACTCAGATTGAGGAAAGAATCACTAAGACAAATCAGAACAGTATAATTTAATGGGAAGGCTCTGAAAAGCTTTCATTTGCTTTCACTTCAAGTATTGGGTGAACACAGAGAGAAAGAAATCTCAAAGATACATTTTAGACAAAAAGGTATGATCCACCAGGGATGCTGTCATAATATGGATGCTGCACATCATGGAGGCTGCTGTTGCCTTGTCCTTCTCAACTAACAACAAAACAATAATACAGAACAATGCATACTTGGGAAGGCTAAATAGTCTTCACATGCATAGTTGTGGTGTTATGATTTTGGAAGTTTGTCACAAAGAAGATTTTTGAGTACTTTAACAAAATTTGTCTGCCTATAGTAGTATGTTCTTGCTTCTGCATGACGATAGGAGGGGGTTGTCAATGCCTCACTGAAGGATTAGTAATCTTAAATTTTGACTAGGCTACAATGAGATGTTCAGGCTTATGTTTGATTTTAGTGGGCCTAGTGAAATCATTTGAGCACAATATTTATGGATCCTTGAATGAGTAGGCCTTCCTTTGCAGTGATCTAACTCTGTACAGGCAGGATTCTCTGCATAGTGCAAGAATATCTTTCCCCAGTCTAGTGCTCTCCAGATGTGTTTGGAAAGTTACTGCCTAAACACATCTGGAGGACACAAAGTTGAAGAAGGTAGAAGTGTTCAGCATTACAGGTTGAACAGTACCATATCTGGGGATCTTCCAAACGCTTGTTCACTCCTATGGTTATCTTTTTTTCAGAAGCTCAGGGCACAACAAAACAAAACAGCAGTAAAGAGAAAGGGAATTTTCCATATACGCTCCTGTAAAAATACATAACGAAGCTTATGCCTTGATTGAGCCATTGCTGCACGGTTTGAAACTGTATTTCCAGGGCCAATACATAGAACTGAAATCTGCTTGATAGAACAAAACACAACAAGAAGTCCTCATCTTTCACATTTTTTTTTGTAACAACAGGAAAATTACCACTGCCCTTAAAGGCTTCTCAGGTTTGTGGGCAGGGTGATCATTTGGCTGGACTTTTGTAAATAACTTTAATTGTACTCAGTTTCCTTCTAGTTTGTTTTATTTTAGATCTTTGACATTTGGGGCTCGGAAAAGACAGAGATGCCTTTCTGAGGCACCGGCCCAAAGATGATGTTTATCTTATAAGCAGCCTTGTCATTAGAGGAAAACTTTTAAACGAGCTGCTAGCGCCTATTAATAATTAATGTTAGCGCTTTGAACCGCTGCTTCGAGTCTGGCCTATTCCATTTAAAGTTTGAACACTTTTTGTATTTGCTATAATTCCACCTTTCAGCCCTTAATGTCAGATGTGAATGCAAACACAACATGCTTCCATGTAGCGTTATCTTTTTCCTGATTTCCTTTAAAAAAAAAAAAATCTTTGGGAAGCTGAACCCTGAGCTAAAATCCAAAAGGGAAGAGGGCTTGCTTATTTCTTTTGCGTTTTGCCTTTCCACCCCTCAATATTCCTTTTTTCCCCATTAAACTGCTCCTCCCCCCCTGCCCCCACCCCCATCCTCATGAAATGTGTGAGAGGGGGATTCTTTTTGCTTTCCCCAGTAAATGGGGGGATGTGGATGAGATTATGAGCAGAAATGTGTGTGTTAGCCTTTTGGAGGCAAGGTCTACTTCTCATGCCTCCTGCTATTTTTCCAGTTGGGTGCTGCCATCTCATCAAGTTTACACAGGGACCATCACTTTGAAAAGTACCTTTGGTTGGGCCTCCTTAGAAAGCTTCATTCTGATGGTTTCCCATATGAGTGTAAAGGTTGAAATCCTCCAGGACAAACTTCTATCTTAAAAGGTACTTTGAATGAGTGTTGTGCCTTTCATTTTTCAAATATGTCCATCCCTATTCTAGAGTTTTTTAAATCCCGCTTTTATTATTTTTATAAATTACTCAAGTTAGTGAACGTACAGTAACTAATACTCTTTCTTCCCCCCCCCCTCTCTCTCTCTCACACACACACACACAAAACCACCCTGTGAGGTGAGTTTGGATAAGAGAGTGATTGGTCCAGAGTCACATAGCTGGATGTCATGCCTAAGGTGGGACTAGAACTCACAGTCGCCTGGCTTTTAGCCTGATGCTTTAACCAGTAGACCAAAACTGGCTTTGCATGCAAATCTGTGGCACAAGTTATGGAGGGGAGTGTAGGTATACGCACGCATGCGCGTGCACACACACACACATACACACAAACATGTACACACACACACATCACTATAATATTATAATGACTGTGAGATGTATCAGAAGGGTGCAGGGAAAAGTCTTTTGGTGGAAGAATAAAAAACATGGGGTTTCTCCAGCGCAACCTTTCCATATATACATTAAAAAAGATGCATTTTTATTCAAAAACTGATTGTCACCAACCACCCCCACCCACTTTATTTAATAAATTTGTTTTTAAGGTATTTACTGAAAACCAGGATTTCTTCAGGTGGCGAAAGGAAATTCCATGGAAGACCTTCTGTTTATGAGCCTCTTTGGGTTGCAAGAAATGGCGTTCCTCTCCTTCCCCAAACTCTTCCACTCAAGACTACACCTCCTTTTATTTTGTAAAAATAAAAATAAAATAAAAATAAAGTCAGATGGGGAGGGCAACGTTCACCAAATCCTGTGCTATAGAAGAAATGTGCGTACCTTGTTAATGCTGCAATTAAACTTTGCATTTGGCATTCCCAGGGGGAATGTATGCCTTCTTGGATGAGGTGCACATTTTGCTGTGGGGGAGATTAGTCAGCAGCCACTGTTAATTATGCAGGAGAACAAAATGCTACTGGTGGAAAATATGTATGTTTCCAGGAACACATGTTGGTTTTAATGCAATCTGACAAGCAGCAGCGGAAAAAAAGAGGAAGAAGCCAAAAGTGGGAATTGTATCAAGACAACCTTAACCAGCCCGTGTAGAAGATGATTTTGCATTTTGCAACAAGTGATGCTCGTTAAGTTATTCCTTGGACTTAAGGTTTTTTAATAGCTAATAGCTTTGACGCATCAGTTATTGCATTTCCAGCTCATCCTCATCCTTCCTTACAATTAGTATAATTTACATCCTAGATCTAAAAGGGGGTGGGGGAGGGCTAAAAATGATTTCAGAATGGTGAATATGCTGGGGTTTTTATTTTTAAAACAAACACTGCTTCCCCAGGTCTTCCTTGGCTTTATTCAACAATGCTACCTGAGTGATTTCAGGAAATTGATGGACAATTCTATATTAGTTTGTCTAGCACATCCTTAAAGGGAGAGAAAGTCATGAGACTGGGATGGCAGAAAAATGTTTAGGTGAGACAGAGGTGTGATCTAACCTACACTTAGCTCTTTGTTTGTTAGAATAGACTTAGTTCAAGTTTCCAGATCCTGATGTTTTCCAGATTATTTGTTAGGCGTGAAGAATTGGGACCACACATTAAGTTCTGGTTAAGATGATTTATTGCTCATTTTATATGCAAGAATCTAGTTAACAAACAGCATTAAATTGGCGCTAAATAAGAATCAATTCAAGAAAGATTGGACTTAGACCGTTTGTGGGAATGTAACAACTCTAGGCTGATTACTCTCTTGACTCCACCCCCAGGGTCTGTCTGCTCTTCTCCTACACCATTTGAGATAGCAGCTTTCAGAATTCCCCATCCAGCATGGGGGCTTATGGATTCTGGTGGTGCTCTCCCAACACATTACCATGTAGTGGAGGCTGTTTAAAAAATGAAGACTATTTAGCATGGAATATCAGTTGATGAAAGTTATTTCTTTTCCAATCACTCAAATGGATTTATTCTGAGAGACAGAGAAAACTTTCCATGATTGCTATTTTAAAAATAATGTTCCTGCATTTATGAAAGCAACTACAAGAGCTTTTCCACCCCTAGTCTAATTATATAGTATTTGAGATATCTTTGGTAGAAGCTTCTGTTTCTTAAAAAGTACTAATTTACCCATCATATCTACCTATGTAGACAAACTCTAACTCCTGGAATTTACAACAGTTTTGTCTTTTTTTTTGGTCCAGCAATAAGGCTTGGAACCAACACCAAGCCAACCACTGGTCAGTCTAAGTAGGTTTAACCCCCAAATATGTTACTTAATTTTTTTTGGGAAAATCAAGTAAAATGTAGCTGTGATCAGTCATGACTAATTTGCATTTATTCCTGGGGGGAGGGTGAACACTTTTCTCACTTTTCTCTTGGCTGACCATAGTTCCTACCTGGAAGTCTTTCATGGAGAAAGTCCCTTCCTATTGTTTTTTTCCTTTTGGAATTTAATTGACATATGGGAAGTCCAGAGGATAGAGACTGCTCAACAGAGGACTGAATAATAGAAGTGAAACTAATCTCCTAACCTGCCTAGCCCCTTATAATTGAGATAAAAACTGCATGCTCCTATGAGAACTTCAGCACAATACTAAAACATTTACTTGTCCATCAGTTTGACTGTAGATGGTCCAAAAAAAGTCATCACTGATACAACTGTGTGCCCTTAAAACAGTGATAAAACAGTGATATCCCCAAAGTGATAAATGTCAACCCACAAGTGTCAATGGAACTATCCAAGGGTCTTCTATTAGTAGTATTGTTATTGTTCATAGTACTACTAGTTGAACTAGTATTTATTACATTATTTTCATATAATAAATGTTTGGGGTTGATGAATCATCTGAAATTTCATGTTCTGCTGAAGATTTTAGAGACCCCTGCCCAAAAAACAAAAAAGGAAACATATTCAGCTATGTACCAGAATAGCCAAAAACTTTGAAATCTTTTTTTTACTTTTTCGTCTACAGTTGTATAGCACTTAGCAAGAGCACTTAGATTTATATATTGCCCCATAGTCCTTTACATCACTCTCTGAGTGGTTTACAGAGTCAGCATATCGTCCCCAACAATCTGGATCCTCATTTTACCAATTTCGGAAGGATTGGAGGCTGAGTCAGCCTTGAGCCAGTCAGGATCAAACTCCTGGCTGTTGGCAGAGCTAACCTGCAATATTGCATTCTGGCCACTGCACCACAGTAGAATCTGTGATGAGAAAAGCTCCAAAATGTGCTCCAAAAGGTGCTTTCTAATCATGTTTTAACCCTTAAAATGGCCATTCCTTATACAGGCAGTCCTTGGCTCATGACAGCAATTGGGATGGGATGTCTCATCATTAAGGGATGAGGTTATAAAGCACAAAACATCATCTGGCTACATCACTTAGTGACTGAAAGGCCACCAATGCCAGTTGTCATTGTAACTCTAGGACCAACTTGGGTCGTTGAGGACCTCATGTGACCACTACATGGGAAGAGAAAGGAGTCCCAGGCAAGCAGACCAGTAGGTGAGGGTTGTGGGCCATGGGGCAGGTGCTGTGGATTGGCACTAGGGAGCACGGGGTTTCAGGCCCAGCTCCCAACTGGAGTACCACCTCAAACAGCACACCACAACAAGTTTCATACAGGCCAGCTGCAAACCCCAGCACAGCATTAAGCCCCATGCCTCAGCAAGCCCCATATTGCCTCAAGCCCCATATTCCCTAGTCCAGTGATGGCGAACCTTTTAGAGACCAAGTGCCCAAAAACTGGCCCCGCCCCTGCTCCGCCTCCACTCCGCCTGGCCGCAGGGCCATCACTGCCTCCAGGGCCTGCCACAGATCGACCAGCAGTGCCATGGCAGCCATGCCCTCTGCCCGTGCCCCGCAGCATCAACTGTGCACGATGGGGCGTGAGGGCAGAGTCTTATCTACGCTGCCTGGCTGCCATGTCCTTGGCCTGCACTGACTCTCCTCCAGGGGGGCTGCTGGTGAGGGAGTCATGGGGGGAGGCAAGGCTGGGGCAACGGCACGTCTGCCCACAGAGAGGGCTCCGAGTGCCGCCTCTGGCACCCGTGCCATAGGTTCGCCACCACTGCCCTAGTCCCTACTTCCCCACCCATAGTTCTCACTCACTGGCTTGCCTGGCACTCCTCCTTCTTCTCAGGTGAAGAAGATGATAAAGAAGGTCACCTGGAAGGGGCAGTGGGAGGGGCGATGGCAAGAGGGGTGGTCGTAAATGTGGGCCAGCCCAAATTTTTGTCCTGTGGCTATGGGGGCACTGTGACAGGTGGAACTCTAAGGAGCAGTTGTAAGTCCATTTTTTTTTTAATCCTGATTTTTAACATCAGACCAAACCTTCCTCCCCATAAAATCTCACCATGAATGAGAGGTGGAAAAATCTTGCCCCTGCTTGATCAGACCAGTTTCGATTTTATTGTTTCACTTGACAGATTGATCTCCTGCATGTGAAAGCAAAAAAAAGTTAGAACAGGGCCAAAGAATAATAAAGAACGAGACAAAACAAACGAGGAAGGGTAATGCCATGTATGGTTCACTATAAAACATTATTAATTTATGGATGTAAAAGATTCCGTGCTAAAATGCAGTGGTCCCTCTCAAGTTTACAAGTTTGTTATGGATTGATTTATTCATGAAATGCTTTGTTTCTATGACAACTTGCTTTGCCTGTGGTCTAAATACATATGGGCATGGCAGGAATTCTTGAGTACAAAACAAATTACACACCACCATCACTACCTGAATAGTTTTGTGCCTTTAGGGATTCTGCAGAAACAGTCTGAAGGATTGAAATCACCATATGTGTGCCATGCTTAGGAAGATTGCCTGATAAAGAATCTCTCTCTCTCTCTCTCTCTCTCTCTCTCTCTCTCTCTCTCTCTCTCTCTCTCTCTCTCTCTCTCTCTCTCTCTCTCTCTCTCTCTCTCTCTCTCTCTCTCTCTCTCTCTCTCTCTGTATATGTGTGTGTCTATGAAACCTTACAGTGTAAAAAGAAAAGATGGAAATGAGAGAAGAGAAGGAGACTTATGCAAAGATAAAAGGTCTGCCAGCTGTAGTTGCAGAAATCCTAACGTACTGGAAAAAAAAGCCACAGATCAAAGGACAGTCTTTTCTGCCATAAATAATAGCCCTTACAGGAGGTCATTAATATTCATAACGGTAGTATAGCTAAAAAGAAATGGGAGAAACAGAGTTTAGTGAGAAGCTGGTGAGGTGGGGGGGGAGGAGGAGGAGGAGAGAAGGCAGAATAAAAGCAGGAGTATTAAGTGGTGAAAGGATACAGAGACTCACAGGGAAGGGTTGGTGAGAGGCAAAGAAAACCGCAACAAAAGATCAGAGAGCAAAAGTCAATAAAAGTACCCAATGAGAACAAACCAAGTTCTGTAAGAATAGAGGATGGCAGGCAACGCATGAGAAGGAGGCTATAAAGCAGGGAAGGACAAATGTATGGAAAAGAAAAGTAAAGCCTGAAGGAAAGGGAGAAGGGGTAGAAATTGTTTTAGGGACATATCAGAGAGCTGTTTTCAAATTCAACTCACATCTGTTTTGCCCCCAAATTGTTTACGGCAGGAGTGCAAACTGATGCTTTTCAGATGTTTTACAGTACAATTCTTATATTTTCTGGCCAGTGCTGACAAGCATAAATGAGAGTTAAAAATTAAAAAAAACCTGAACAAAATAAATTTGGGTTGCTCCATTCTTCCATATATATATAATAAAACAATTTGAACACCAGGATAATACTAAAAACAAAACTGTTTAATTAAAAGCTGAGCCTTTCGTCGGTCAGCACTACCGACATCATCAGAGCGTGATACAAGATGACAGGATGACAACACAAAATGTCCGTATCTCCTTCCCATACATTAATGGTGTATCAGAGGCAACAGCTAGACTACTGGCCCCCTTTAATGTAAAAGTGGCCCATAAACCAGATCAAATTCTACGATCTAAGATCATGCACCCGAAAGATTCACTCCCCAATGAAGAAAAATCTGCAATAATTTATAAGATCAAGTGTGAGGACTGTTCCTGTAACTATGTTGGGGAGACCACAAAAAGGTTAAAAACTAGGGTGCATGAACATGCACTAGCGGTCAGAAGACAGGAACAGCACTCACAGATTTGGGCCCACATGAACGATCATGGGCATGAATTTGACCTTAATAGTGCACAGCCCATATCTAGGGACACTACTAAGGGGGGCCATTTACTTAAAGAAGCCTGGCTTTCCGATGGCAACTCCATCAATCGCCATATAGAGCTTTACCCAGCATACCAAACATTTAAGGTATGGGAACAACAACATCTGAATCCACAACAAAGGCAATTGGCACATCCCTCACAAAATCAGAGGGAAGGAAGAATAGAGGGGATAACCCATCCACGGGACAAAGAAACTATAAGAAGAACAGAGAAGGAACAAGAAACATCCCCCCCTAGGTATCCCAGATAGGCATACTTCAACTCACCCCATAAAAAGGGGAAACAATGATGGGGGTGAACAACAAGGGTGGTTGGACGATAACTCACGGGACACCTGCTCCATGATCCCCGCTAACATGAGGGGAGAGACGGGCTATTCTACCGACGTGAATAGGAAAGGAAAACAGAGACCTACGATGGAAAGTTATGTCGTGAGACCCCGTACTTGTGCAAAAAGAGCAAAAGAACTGAGGAACGGCGAAGGAAGATTGAAAAGCCCAACGTGTGAGCAAGTAATGATGAGCCTCAAGAGGAGGGGGACAACTAGAAGCGGTACAGCATACTCACGGATGCCCAAGGAGGAAGATAGCATCCCTGGAAGAATGTATGCAGGAATGCAGCCACCAGGGATTACGCCGATAGACGTCCGGATCTGCTTGATACACCCCCTCCCTTGAATGTACGCAAGCACAGTCAGTCCAGGGAGGGTCGAACAGACCATGGAACGGGGCTAGAGAGGAGAGTGGTTGGATCCAGGAGGAAGGAAACAGCAACCTCGGAGGGCAGTAACACAATAAAGGACATGGGCCCTTTAAGAAACCAGATGGAGAGAACGGATGGACCAGTAACTAGGTCAAGGAGCCGAGCGCAAAGTCGCCTGGCAGCATAAGAAGAATTCCCAGCAATCTTGCATCACGCTCTGATGATGTCGGTAGTGCTGACCGACGAAAGGCTCAGCTTTTAATTAAACAGTTTTGTTTTTAGTATTATCCTGGTGTTCGGATTGTTTTATGGTATGGATTTACCCAGGATTCGCATTTTTAGCATAATTAGAGATCATACACACACACACACACACATATATATACATATACATACATACATGCATATACGTACATATACATATAGATACACACATACACAAATGTATAGCTATAGATGATATAGATACTGGTTTAATTTATACATAGGCACAAAGTGAATGTCACACTCTTCTACACTATACAGGTAGTTCTTGACTTATGACTTCATTTAGTCAAAGTCACAATGCTGCTGGAAAAAAGTTATTTATGACTGGTCCTCGTACTTATGACCATTGCTGTGTCCCCATGTGATCAAAATTCCACTACTTGGCAATTGGCATTTATTATGACAGTTGCAGCAGGGTCACATGATCACTGTTTACAACCTTGCCAGCCAACAAACAAAAATCAGTAGGGAAAGCCAGATTCATTTAACACTTAGCAATGGAAGTTGCTAGTCCTGGTTGTGGTTGCAAGTTGAGGATTACCTGTACTCGGTAGAGTAGGAATAGGCAACCTGTTACCCTATAAAAATTATAGTTTCCACAATGTTTGACTCTTGGCTATCTTAACTGGACCTCTAAAGAGCTATCTAGATTACATGGGATATTTAATCTTCTTTATTTGCATCACCATGTAGGGTCTAGACCAGGGGTAGGCAACCTTGGCTCTTTTATGACTTGTGAACTTCAACTCCCAGAATTCCTGAGCCAGCCACGCTGAGAGAAAAGGGAGAGGTTTCCAAGCTGAGCCATGCTGGCTCAGGAATTCTGGGAGTTGAAGTCCACGAGTCATAAAAGAGCCAAGGTTGCTACCCCTGGTCTAGTTCTAATCTAGCTTTTCGGAGCTGTCCAGAGTACTACAAAACTGTTATCTGATGATTTGATACATTTCCAACTAGCGTTGCCACTTGTGCTGGCCAATATCTCTACTTTCAAATTACCAGTGCGCAATGTTCCATTTATAAACTAAGTAAACATTATGTAAATAGCACGGTATGCCATTCTGTCAATTGTTAAGAAATATTTAATTCTAGAAGCAGAATTCAATTTTCATCAGGGCCGTAGTACACTTTTCCTTTCTCAACTAACATCCCGACAAACAAATGACTCGGTATATGTAACCATAAAACTTGCAAAAATAGGAGATTTTTCTCTTTCAATAATTCACATTGGGAATCCTGACTAAAAAGTGGAGAATTATATTTTATTTCATCACATCCTTAAGTCCTGCTGGAAACTGGGTTCCCCTACCCATAGGGATTTAAAAAAAGAAACTCCGATAAGACACTTTCAGTATTATATGCATATACATCTAGATTTTCTTAGTCTTCAAGGATCTTGGCTTACCTTAGAGACTTCAACTGGCCGAGACTGCTCAGCAGTCACTAGATCTTCATCAGTTAAAACCAGAGTTTAAATTCTCCACTGGGCCCATGAACTCAAGTTTTTGTTCCAGCCGATCAGAATGTGAATCTAACTTATAGTATAATAACTCCAAGATGATGCAAAAATGGTGGCTCATACAACTGTGCAAACAAAGTATTCTTCAGTGTGGCTTGAGACAGAAAATATCTAATGAAATAAATACTCTCCAAACAGGTATTTTCTGCTTGCAGTTCTTTCATACAGACGTTGAACTAGATGAATTTCTTCCTTTTCAGTGCTGGAATTTCACAAATCTGCATTCTTTTATTTTTAACAGCGTCAGCCTAAACAATGATGGTGTCACCCTAAACAATGAAGGTGATCGTTCTCTATTAGAGATCTGATCTTTCCTCATCAAACCACAACACTCAGTCTAGAGATTAAAATAAATTTTCTCCAGAATTCTGATTCAGTGAAACCTGAGTATTTCATTTCCAGTGGATTTGGAAGGCTAGCCAGAATGAAATGAAGCCATTACTCTCCAGAAGGAGGGATGGCTACAGTACGGTTAAACCGAATTGCACTTACTCTTTAAATTTTGGAAGGTGGCTGAAAGACCTTTCCTATTTTTGAATTTTTAAACATTCTAGCACACATCAGAGTCAAGCTTTTCTTGATGAACAGAGATTTGGTAGTTTCTACAATCAACCTGCCTTGTGACTACACCAGTTGAAGTTTTATGGGATGAGGTGCTAGAGATGCTTGGTATAAAATGTTCCTATAGTAATCCTTAAAAAAACCCAAAACCACTATTGCTAATCTTCTGGTGGCAGATGCCAGTTAGAACCCTTGTAGTGGAAGATTATCTAGGGCAGTGGTGGCGAACCTATGGCACGGGTGCCAGAGGCGGCACTCGAAGCCCTCTCTGTGGGCACACGTGCCGTTGCCCCAGCCTTGCCTCCGCCCATGACCCCCTCCTCACAAGCAGCCTCCCTGGAGGAAAGTCGCCTCTGAGCGTGGCCCACGCGGAGCAGCACAGCCAAGGACATGGCAGCCTGGCAGTGTAGACAAGACTCTGCCCTCATGCCCCAATGCGCACAGTTGATGCTGCGGGGTGTGGGCAGAGGGTGTGGCCACCATAGCGCTACTGGGCTGCCTGGGTGATCTGCGGCGGGCCTGTAGGCGGTGAGTGGCCCTGCGGACAGGCAGGGTGGGGTGGAGTGGGGGCGGGGCAGGGGGTGAAGTGGAGGCAGGGCAGGGGGTAGAGCAGGGGCGGGGCCAGTTTTTGGGCACTCGATCTCTAAAAGGTTCGCCATCACTGATCTAGGGCTTGGTGAATGCTGTTCATGCCTAACAGTATTTCCCATGCATAAGGCCTTAAAAATCTGCCTACAGAGAAGTATAAACAATCTATGGTCTAGCGGTTAAGGTACCAGGCACGAATGCAAAGGCTATGAGTTCAAGTCCCACATCAGACATGAAAGCCGTCTGGATGACTTTGAGCCTGGCACACTCTCTCAATCCCACCCACCTCACAGGTTTGTTATTGTGGGGAAATTAGGAAGAGGAAAGTTGTTGGGTATGTTTGCCGCCTTGAGTTATTTGTAAACATAACAAAGGCAGGACGCAAATAGATAGATGATAGATAGATAGATAGATAGATAGATAGATAGATAGATAGATAGATAGATAGATAGATAGATAAAAATAAAGTATTTTTCATGGTTGCCTCTTTGCAAGAGAGAAAAAGTACAAGAAAGGAACCAAAATAATACAACTGGGATAAGATTCCTAGAATATAACCCCATTTGCCACCAGACTAATTTGACTGTAAGAAGGGATAAGATGAGGCTCATTCCTGTTTCAGCCTATTAGTACTCACTCAGTATTACATCTGACTCACATTCTGACCTGATTTCTTGCCAATTCCCCGTGGCATCAAACTCTGAGCTTCAGAACTCTGCGGCACGTTCTTAAGATCTTGGTTCTTTTGAAAAGATAGTGAGAATATTCAGTGCTTGCCTATGCTATTTACATTATATTACAGCATGGATGTTAGCGGGTCAAAAATCCAAGTAAATTATTTACAGAAAAAGAAAAATCCACATTCTGCAGAGAAAACTGTCAACTCAGTAACACCGAGGATTTGGTTCCCATTTATATTCTAGCCTCGTTTACACCATTCTGACAGTCTGGAGAAGATTTCCCAAGAATGCAAGTTAACAACATTCTGTTCTAGGTCTCTTTGCACAGCTAGAATAATGAGAAGGCCCAAGGTCTTAGATTCTGAACCCCCCCCCAAAAAAAATAAAGACAAGACAATAACCTTTCCACATGGTATTATAGGACATATTGTAATGTCTCTTTGCATTTGTTCTTGCAAGTTTAGTTTATGGGTGCAGAGCAGTGGTGGGATTCAGCCAGTTTGCACTGGTTTGGCAGAACTGGTAGCTAAATTTTGTTGAGTTCGGAGAACCAGCTGAATGCACACTGCTTTCGGAAGTCCGTTCTAGGCCTCCCAGGCATAGAACGGCCCCCTGGAAGTGCGTGAATGCCACTTCCGGAAGTTCATTCTAGGCCTGGGAGAATGGCCTGTCAGAAGTGTGTGGATGCCACTTTCAGAAGTCTGTTCTAGGCCTCGGAGGCCCAGGCCTGCATCCACGCAGAGAACCGGTTGTTCAGATATTTGAATCCCACCACTGGTGTAGAGGTATTGTTCATAGCTATCTATGACTTAGATAAGCAGAAAATTCTAGATTCTTTTGTTTATTTAAATTACTGTTGGGGTCAAACCTGACTTGCCAGAAAAGACAGCTGTTTTGAAATGCAATCACACCTTCTTCATTTCTAGCTGTGTTACACTTGCTCTCAGGTTTGGCTCATGATCACCCACTCACACTCTCACAACCCTGGAAAGCATTCACACTCAGAATACACATAAACCGTGCGCAGGTAGTCCTCAACTTACAACAATTCATTTAGTGACCGTTCAAAGTCACAACAGCACTGAAAAAAGTGACTTATGACCATTTTTCACACTTAGCGACCTTTGTAGATCATGGGGGTCATGATCACGTGATCAAAACTCAGATGCCTGGCAACTGGCTCATTCTTATGACTGTTGCTGTGTCCCAAGGTCACATGATCAACTTTTGCGACTTTGTGACAAGCAAAAGTCGATGGGGGAAGCCAGAGTCACTGAACAACCGGGCTACTAACTTATCAACTGCATATAAATATATTTGCTCTTTCTAACACACGCATATATGTGAATATGCACACATATATATGCACACACACTCATCCACACTTACCCACATCCTTCTCAACTAGCTCTGCCAAGTACAGTACTAGACAGAGGGATGGAAGCCACCAAGTCTACCGTAGATCAAAGAGGACTCTCCAACTCTGGGCGGCTTCAGGACCTCTTTTATTTCCTAGAGTCCTTGCTTTGTTAATCCACAAGACAAGCAGCTACTCTTGCTTCACTGATTTTCAAGTCTGATAGCTGTTGATGGCATTTGGGGAGGAGTTTCCCGAGTGTTAAGGCCCAGCTTCTTTTGTCTGCTTCAGATGACATTTTTCCTTCGTTTCCTTATTGACTTGGTTCCTTCTTATCTATCTCCTGAAGGGATCTTTTAGACAACATTTCTGGCTTTTTGTCCACCCTGCTTATACACCTGCTTCGTCTTTAGGTATGGCAGCTTCAACCTACTCCATAATAACAAGTATAAAATGGGCTACCTTGGTGCCTTCCAAATATTTGAGAATACATATAGGTAGTTCTTGACTTACAACTATTCAGCAACCATTTGAAGTTGTGATGGCATTGAATGGTGGTTACCACTGGTCTTTGGTTTCTCGCACATCCTCATTTTATGATCACTGTCAGTTAATGATGGAAATTCCGGTTCCAATTTCCATTGTAAGTTGAGAACTACCTGTACCCTTCACTATTGGTCATACTCACTGAGACTGAATCTAAATCTAATCTAATTAGTCTAAAATTTACCTACTTGTAGACTAATACTAATAACAACACAGGGTGGGTATATTGAAAGAAAAGGAACATCCATCTCATAAATTATGGTACATATTGTCAAAGCCCAATCAGGCTACATTGGTGTTTGAGAATGAAAATCTTACAAGTACCTCTTTTTCTCTTGGGCATCATCACCATCACCATCACCATCACCATCACCATCACCATCACCATCACCATCACCATCACCATCACCATCACCATCACCATCACCATCACCATCACCATCACCATCACCATCACCACCACCACCTGTGGTTTTGTGAAAAAGATAATATATCTGCAAGATTGTGTAGATACTAGAACCCATTGCAAGGTTCATATACTAACCTGGAGAAAGGTATAGTTCTAAACTCTAAATCTTTTCAAACTGGTGGCTCCAGATGTGTTACTGTACATTTCAACATTCAACAGGGATTCTTCTCCCATTATGGGATTATGTGACTTGAAGCCAAACGCAGCTTCTGAAGCACCATGTTAAGGTAGAATGCTGTAAACAATGATCCTTAAAATAATTTCATATTTTAAACGCTGAAGTGAACTCTCAGTAAAATATATTTCCATGTGAATGTAGTTATGATTATGACTCCACGGAGACCCCGGTATCAGATTATTATGCATGTAAGCTTATGCAAATCAGCTGAGAAGTGCTCCTGTATTTAACAGCAGCCTTAGCACTGCGATTTTATATATGCCGACTCAGAGTAAATCCTCTTGATTCAATGGGGCTACACTGAATGTAATGAGCATAACATATCCTTGGTTTTCATCTTAAAACATCAGCATGAAAGTTGAACTTTCATTTCATCGAACTTGTCTGGCTTCTGTACCTGTGTTGTGTGGGTGGGCATCCATAGGCACAAAACATCCACCTAAATCACAAACAGGTCCCCCTCTTTCATTAAGCGAATGACATTTCTCATGATGGTGCAGCACCTATCTGTCTTCTTTCTAGCAGAGTTGTCTGCCTTTCAGTCGGCAATCTGACTACAGATCAATGAAAGGAAGCTTTTTGAAGGCACTTTCAGGTCCTGTGGCTGGGGAGATGATCAGAAAGCTGCCATGAGCTTTGACAAACGAGGGGCTATTTTGGGGGCTCGGCAAACTGCTGTCACATCACTTACAAACTCTAATTGGAACTACTTTGCAGTTGAAAGTGTCCAGTGCATTAAATACCACTCCTGCTTATTGCAATTAGCTGAGCCATTGACTTGCTCCTCACACCACAAGACTATCAACGATGGAAAGGCGCAAGGGGATTCTTTAATAATTGATACAGTAAATTAGAGCTGAATGGCAAATAACATCTGTTTTGCCACCCTTCGGCCATTGCCACTTCTTTATATGGCTGGAAGCGCGTAGACAGAAATGAGCCATTTGCTTCTCAGGCCACATGTGGAAGAAAACTTCTCTAATGATGAGCAAGGCCAATTCCTTCATTAGATAAGGGAAGTCAACCACCCTGGGCAACTGCTTAAGAGTGTCAAAGGAAGCAAATGGTTCTTATTACATTTATTAATGTCATATTTTTACTGTCAGGCAGTAGGACGATCACTTATGGATTCGGGGCCTCAGGAGCCAAATTAGCTTGGCTGTGTCTGCCAAAGCTCCAGATGCTAAAACAACATCCACTCTCCCACTGTACCAGACATATGGCTCAGAAGCATCTGGTTTAAGTGGATCAACGCAACACTCGTGTCATATTTTTTTTTAGCTTTTTGCAAAACTGTAACGTGGGAGGACTTGATTTATAAGTCTGATACAGGCTCGAGAATATCACAGGTCCTAATCCCGTGCCAGCGTGTGCACAGATCTCATCAATCCACATTTTCAGTTTGCTAACGTATTCGTGTGGATCAGGCTGTGCAGGAAAATGCAACCTTGTGAATGGGACCAACCTTGGAACATTTCTCACACCCTGAAGGAGCATTCAGTTTTATGTCTTTTTGATGTTCCCTGTTGAAATAGCAGCTACCAGGATGCAACACAGTGCTAAGCTCTAAGTGTCTCCATAACTAACAGCTTCCCTTAATGATACCCGGCAGAATTGAAAAAGTAAAGCACAATTCTCCTCTAAAAGCTTTCAGTCTATCTTCAGAGAGCCAAGTGTTTATCCACTCAATCCATCTCGCCTTTCATTCCACATATAAACAGGTGCGGCCTTGATGAAGATATATACATTTTATACTGGGTAATTATGGGAGAAAGATTTTATTCTGGAGTGCTCCTTGCTCCTGGAAGCAAATTCTTCCTGCTACAGTTAAACGAATACATTGAGATAAAAAAAGAAGCTTAGCCACTCTCTGAACAATTCTTCATCTGTTCTTTAACTAGACCAAATTGTGTCAGCCACTGCTTCTCAAATATTTTACTTTGCAAAAAAAGGTGAGGACTTCTACATCTTTACAATTCAAATGATAAAATATTATATGCTGGAATTGTTCTGAAAATAGACCGAATATGAAAAATTCATAGAATTTGCTGAAAAGAGGTATAATTGTTGTTAGAAAATTTAGATTTTTCTAGCATTAGGTGGCTATTTAGCTAAGAAAACTTATTCAGGGAAATTAAAGGACAATCCTGTATAAATCTATTCTAAAGCAGCCATGTTGAATTGAATAGAGTTTACTTAAGATTGCACATGCTCCTATATGTGCTCTCTTGAAAGTGAATCTCATTAGCTGTTTCAACACTTTGTATTAAGCTGTGGTCTGTTTTAAATATGAGTGTTTTTTTTAAGTGAGCCATGGCAATCTGGTGTCTATATAATACAATCCCAAAATCAATATTACAACTAGATGAATAGATGGATCTGTAGCTGGATAACAAACCGTACTCAACAAGTAGTCTTCAATGGCACTACATCCACATGGAGAGAAGTAACCAGTAGGGTACCACAAAGTTCCATCTTTGGCCCAGTATTCTTCAATATCTTCATTAATGACTTAGATGAGGGCATAGAAGGGGATCTCAACAAATTTGCAGATGATACCAAACTGGCAGGAGTAGCCAACACCCCAGAAGACAAACTCAGGATTCAAAAAGATCTTGACAAACTTGAACAATGGGCCCTATCCAACAAAATAAGTTTCAATGTGGAGAAAAGCAAAGTCTTACTTTTAGGCAGGAAAAACTAAAGGCACAAATATAGATTGGGCGAGACCTGGCTTAAAAACAGTAACTGTGAGAGGAACCTTGGAGTCCTAGTGGACAATCACTTGACTATGAGCCAGTAGTGTGCAGCGACAACCAAAAAAGCTAATACAATCCTGGGTTGTATAAACAGAGGCATAGAATCAAGATCACGTGAAGTATTATTATTGCTTTATAAAACCCTAGTGAGACCGCACCTGGAATACTGCAGCCAATTTTGGTCACCATATCACAAACAAGACGTTGAGAGTTTGGAAAAAATTCAGAGAAGAGCAACTAAGATGATCAAAGGCCTGGAGACCAAAACACACAAAGAACGGCTGCGGAACTTGGGTTTGGTTAGTCTAAAGAAAAGTAGAGATAGGGGAGACATTATAGCAGTATTCCAGTATCTGAGGGGCTGCCACAAGGCAGAGGGGGTCAAGTTGTTCACCAAAGCACCAGATGGAAGGACGAGAAACAATGGTTGGAAACTGATCAAAGAGAGAAGCAACCTGGAACTAAGGAGAAACTTCCTGACAGTGAGGACAATCAACCAGTGGAACAGCTTATCCCCAGAAACTGTGGGCGCTCTATCACTGGAGATTTTTAAGACAAGACTAGACATTCACCTGTCTGAGACAGTTTAGGTTCTCCTGCTTGAGCAGGGGGCTGGTCTAGAAGACCTCCAAGGTCTGTTCTATTCTATTCTATTCTATTCTATTCTATTCTATTCTATTCTATTCTATTCTATTCTATTCTATTCTATTCTATTCTTTGAGTCTGCTATTTTCAAATCAAATAAATTCCAATACTAGAAGCCGCTAACCCCCGGTCCATGGACCGGCATCAGTCCACTACAAGCCAGCAACCAGGGCCGTGCATACAAACAAAGCCCCATCCACGGGATGCAGGCAGTACATGAAACTATGCCCCCTCCAGTCCACGGAATAACTTCTCTCCACGGAACCAGTTCCTGGTGCCCAAAAGGTTGGGGGCCACTGCACTAGATCATGTATTCATGTAGTTGTGAATAAATAGGACTGCTTAAGGAGGCAACCTGAATAGGGATGTTGAGTAAAATCTGCAGGGAAGAAATTGCCCCTTTCGAAGCCATTGTTGTGCAACCAGGAGGGAAATGGGGAAAAATTTTTCTTCTCTTTCCTTCTCACAGCCACCAATACAAATGAAATCAACCACTACTCCAGATTCACCAGGTGATTAATGGGGGAGATGATCCTTCAGATTCCCTGATCTACTGCTAATACCCTGGCTCCAGCTTTGGCCCAAATATCCTTAGATGGTTGCTATCTAAACAGCATAAGAGGAGGAACTTACATGGTGAAGGAGATCCAAAACTTGAATGCTCCCTTATCTGTTCTCCCAAGATCCATTATTCCAAGGTTTGTTACACTGATTTTGCAAAATCTCTTTCCCAAACATATAATAGAGAACTGAGAATAATGAATAGTAGTGGATAAGGCAATGAAAAGATGGTGATCGGGATTGGATCTCATTGCTTCTGGCAATGAGAGTCCAGGGAAGGTGTGTGAGGAAATTTTTTTACCAGTGCTTTTTTTTCTAAAAAGAACTCACACATGTCATACAACCTGCCTTGCCTACCCTACAAGGTTCCATCCAAAAAAGGTGCTAGAACTCTGTTCTGGGCGTTCTATGAGGAAAAAGCCCTGCTTGTTACAATAAATCCACTATTCCTGAAGTTTCATTGGATCATTTCCATTGTTCAGTTGTATTCATTTTGGTGTTTGGATTTTCAGGGCAAATATGTGCATTATGACTACGTGAATGGCAAAAAGTTTAGAACCCCCTTGTCATACGCTCCTTTATCCTGAAATGCAGTACTGTGGAGAATTATATCAGTATATCAAATTCTGAGATATTAATATTTCACCATTGGTTCAATGACAGATAGTCAGCATAAATATTTTCTGGCAAAACTGTCAATTACATTTTCAAATCAGTTTTCTTATCAATTGCCTCCTGACTCTTGTTCATTATCCACTTTTATTTATTTATGTCGCCATTCTTTTAGCAGACTCAAACTAGGGCAAGAGTAAAGTTGGGTGTGGGTGGCTGAGTTTTATTAATCTTTGTATTTAATCTTTATATTTAAGGGTTTTTTTCTATCATGCTAGTACACATTTGCTTCAGTCAACATGAATTACGACATTAAAGATATCATCAGAGTTTTAGTGTCACTCATTTTTAACTTTAGGTAGGCTATGCAATGCACCCAGTTTGAGTTTATTTTATTCAGTCATTTTTAATCTTTCATAATATTTTTTCCTGCATATCTGATTTTTAGCTCATTATTACCGAAGCAGCTTGGTTTTCTCTAAGAAAAGAAAAAAGGAATTTCACAATATGTAGAAGGTCCAGGACATTCTCACAAGACATGGCTGCAAATCCAGACTGATGACCTTATACTTAAACCTTAACTCTGTTAAACAAAACCATTTTAAAATATTAATGACTTCATTCATAATAAACAGTTTCGTGTTTCTTAGGAAACAACCTTGCATTTCTGAATTAATATATCATGTCTCATGCATTATTTGACAATAAGTTCTAAAACATACCTACTCTATGATACGTTTGTGTTGCTAGGAAATGAACATTTTTTCTTCTGGCTGGCCTCAAATAATATTTTACTCCTATCCTAGCTGTCTTTATCTCCTAATTCTTGTAATCATGCATCAACTAATGGTCATTCCTGAAAATATTGGAAAGAAGGATAGGAAAAAAATGGTGTTTGTTCATTTGTACATGTGTTCCCTATGTGAGTTTATCTCATGCAGACCCACACAAGCAATGTCTCCCTCCCTCACTATTTTGATTGTTTTGGGCTTCCCTGTAATGTTTAGGTATGCATTTTAATTGTTGTACATTTTCTAAGATTTGGTTTGGTCTTGCACTGTGTATTAACAAATAATAAAAAATATGTATGTCCACATGTGTAGGTGCACACATACACAGAGTGATGGAATATGTAACAGACCCTGGGACAGTGAAGAAGGAAGCAGAACCATTGCAAAAAGGGATTTTAGCCAAGGAGGTGGGGGAGTGTGAGAAACAGACCCAGAGTAATTCCACCTTAATCATCTTAAATATACAGGTAGTCCTTGGAATTGTCATTAAGCAACACAATCATAAAGCACAATGTCAATCCCTGCACTGCTTAGTAGCAGCACTTCCAGCAGTCCCAACTGTCATTGTTAAGTGAACAACGCGGACTTCCGGTGGCAGGCGATTTCGCTGGTCGCAGCTGTTTGCTGCCTCCCGCCTGTTTTGCGTAAAAGCCGGTTTGACAGCTAGCATCTGCTGTCAAACGGCTTGATACCTTTCCCCTGGGCATAAGGGGATCGGTGAGCTGCCCGGGGTAGGAGTTGAGTTCCCGAGTCGTCCTATATGGACGATGTAGGTGAGAA